>NC_140978.1:2584925-2594925 GCF_056783735.1 Eptatretus burgeri
GTCTATTTACCAGTGATCAATGTTAATTAGAATGTAAGAAATCATCCTCAAGACATTGCCATTGGAGTTCTCTGAATTACAATCACTATCTCCAACCCATCGTTGATGGTGTCTTATTCAAAGCATTCGGGTTGGACATTATGGAAACACCTGGCTTACTACGTTACTACCTGTCTTACTAACTACTGTCCCTTACACTATGATTCTCACTCTCTTAGTTATTGCCTTCAATGTACACAGAGGAAATGCTGCTGTATTGATTAACAAAACAATTGCTCGACTCATAAAAATGATTTTCGGACTGAGACGCCATGTTTTAGTTGTTATGTCACAGCATAGAGGTCTCAATGTGTTAATCTTAGATTTTGGTGATTTATTTTCAGACAATTTCAGAAATGCTGTTATTTCCCTTTAGGAAAAGGTTACATTTGATCAAAACCTGGTAACAGATGAAAACCTATCTCATTTTTAGTAATGGATTTTTTTTTAAAAGGAAATTAATTGGCAAGATGGGACAGGGTGTTTTTTGGAAATAATATTGTATCTGAAATGAAACAAGCAAAATGCTGTTAAGGATCTGGTTTAGTGGGTAAAATTGGGGCATAGATTAGAAAAGTAATTTCATGATACGTGTTAGTGTGAGTGTGGTGTAATTCCTATCATGATAAAACATGCCGAGGCCATGTTTGTAAATATACATCTATTGTCCCTCTTCCCAAATGGGTGTATCAAATCTTATTCTATTTGTTCCTTTTCTGTTTCTTCCCATTGTTCCTCTTCCTCTTCTTGCTATGTTTAATTCAATTTGTGTGCAGGTTGTTCACCTCCATGTGTCCTCCTCCTCCTACCCTTGATCCACTCTTATTATTTCTCACTTCTACTCTGCTGTTGATGTTTCCCCATTTACATTTTGTCCCCTTCATTCTACTCCAGCTCTTCCACAAGCCTTAATAATGCGTTTAATAGCCTGCCTTTCCCCCTCCCTACATTCTTGAATGTCCCCAGTCATCTATCTGTTCCTGTCGTAGAATTTCGCTGACACCATCCATACCAAATGAATGTGACCAACGGTGTGATTGCAGGGTCAAAACAAGTCTGCCAGATGGCTAAGGACATGCCCTTATATGGACGTCTGTGTGACTGCATTGTCCAATGAGGGATTATAAAAGTGTCGACAATGTGTACACTTCTGGCAGTCTTACCCGCTTCTTCTTTGGCCGGTGTATTTTGTTGCTGCTCGCCTTTATCTTCATATTTGGGCTGCTGCTGCATGCGTGCTGCATCTAGTCTTCAGGGTCTGCGTTCAGAGCGGTGTCTTTGGTCAGACTTCAGTGCTTGCTCTTAGTCTTTGATGTTGCTGGCAGAGAGTGGTTGCGGTCATGTGTGCTGATGGTCTTCGGCTGCTGCTAGCCTTCAGTTTTCTTGAGACCCATTTCAAGCTCAAAACGCATTCAGAATGGCAGTGTGCTCATGCGAGCCCACTTGGATGACAGATCAACATCGCTTGCATGAGCAGAGCCATACAGGCCAGGTTTCCTTGTCTTGTCATTCCCTTCTGAGTTCAGTGTTTTTCCCCAAATGAATGAGTTAAGGTGCAATTTCTAAGGCCGTCGTGGTTTTAGGGTGCATTATAATTTATTTATTTAATCATGATTGCTGCTGAGCAACTGTGATTTTTTCCCTTTTCCACATTTTATCTGTGAATAAACACCTGTTTGATGAAAATGTGTGTGGTTATCAGAAGTGGGGCCCAGAGCACTGAGGAAATTGGCTTATCAACTCATAAAATGGGAAAATTGGTCTGCACTTACACACCTTGAGCATGAAACATCAACAAGCTCCGCTTTGCTGTTCTGTTGGTGATTCCACTGTGGTTGTTTTGTTCGGAGATGCTGAATCGCGCCAAATTAACTTGGCGGATGCGGATACATTTTCTTCCAATAACAACTGTGCTGTGTGACGGTCATTGAAGACCATACGACAATTACAATACGACTGCATTAGGATAAATTTCACGATAAGAGAGTCATTTGTGGGTCTGTGTGTCACAATTTTTCTCAGAAATGGTTAACGGATCTTTGTCAAACCTTCAGAGATTCATCAGTGAGTGCTGAGTAGTGTTTAGACCAAAAACCTTTTGAAAAAAAAGTTTGTAATATTTACTGACCAAAAGATTCCAGTTGTTTCTTCAAGTTTATTCCATGCCCAACATGGCGTCTTCTGTCCCGTGCCCCCCCCCGCTCTCCTGGACAAGTCCACACATTATGTAGTTGGGGGGGGGGTGGATGTCTACTCTCAAAGTGGAACCAAACAATTTGTATCCATATCAATTCGATATGTGACAAAGTTGGATTTTTTTTTAATTGCTCTATGGTACCAAAGCCTTTGGAGCTATAGTGGGGCAACTTAGCATAACAATTGTGCATTTTGTGAGGAAAGCACCAAATTTGGCACACTAGTAGCCTATCATATTATGAACAGATTTGGATATTGGGCCATCTCAAAATTTTTGATGGCAGTGGAAAATGGCTGCCACAGCCATCAGCAGCTGAATTTGAGATGGCCCAATATCCAAATCTGTTTATAATATGATAGGCTACTAGTGTGCTAAATTTGGTGCTTTCCTCACAAAATGCACAATTGTTATGCAATATTTAGCTAAGTTGCCCCACTACTATGTGAAAGGTGATATTAAATTTTCCCCAACCCCATTCTTTAGTGGGTGCAGGGAAGTGTTTTAGGCCTCTCAAAAAGAAAATAGACCGGGCAACACTGAGTACCCCTGCCAGTACCTTATATATTCCATGTAAATAAGTCATAATTGGTGGAATGCTTTTTGCAGTTCATACCAATAGATGGACACAATGTTGAAAGCTTTACTGATACAGTTTTGTAATTCTTGAGTAATCATGATAATGCCTTTTCGATTGTCATGATCAATCAAATAGCAATACATGTAATGCAGGAATGCAAGCAAGATTCCAAAAAAGTTCAAGTACTAACTGGAGATCTTTCTCGTACTGGACATTCCTTGAATTTGATTAGCTACAAGGCTCCAGAGTGCTGCAATTAGGCTGTATCGTTCTTTCAGTTTTTGCAGCAACTTTGTCTTCCTTGTTTCATGTGGACATCAGTGGTGCATTTCAATGAAGTAATTTTGCAATAAGGTGTTAAAACATCTCTCAACCACACAATGGTCAGCCCATGCTGATGCTATTAGGAAATTAGTGCTCTTTGTGACAAATAAGGAAAAAAAATTAAACAAGCCTTGATGAATATGGGACTTTCAAAATGATGTATGAATGCTAAATGAGGCCTTTTGCACATGCGCTGTGTGTATTCACACTGACTCGGTTCTGCTCGCAGGGCACTTTTAACCTGCAGTTGCTGGCGTTAAATCTGTATTTCAAATCATCTTTTAAACATAATTTTCAGCATTTAGGTGATCGAGTGGCAATTTCAAGGTAGTTAACCATAATTGTTCTGTTCCTGAATGCAAATCGGACTCATGAGAATGTAGGATATACGAGAAATATCCTTGGATGATAAGAGTTTGGTTTTTATAATATCCTGCTAATCCAATGAGCCAGTAGTGGCTGTGTTTACAATACACCAACACACACACACACACACACACACACACACACACACACACACACACACACACACACACACACACACACACACACACACACACGCTTCTCTTTTCACCAACAGATGAAAAAGAAATCTCCGATATCTTGTGGCCCGAGAACCAAACAAAAAAAATATATACCTGTAATGGCTCTCACAGCCCATTGAGCTCCCACTCCAATCTCCTCCCTCCCTCCTCCCAAACATGATTAATTGTAAATATCATGTTTTTTTTAACTTATGCTGTATATTGACAAACCACAGATATGATCTTCCCTTCGGTGAAGCACGAAAGTTTTGGTATAACACACCCGTCTACGAGCCTTCGGCCTTTCATGGGCCCACATCGTCGGGAGTCTTTGCAATACAGGCTGCAAGATATCAACTTTTTGGAGTTGTTGTTCAGGTAATTCTCCAAATCTTTCTTTGTGCCGAGGCACACCCTTTTCTCCTTGCAGGTATGTTTACAAATACTTTTGGATTCTTTAAAAGTTTTTTTTTCGTTGTTTCATCCTGCATTCCTTATCTAGCAGACATGAAATATATCCAGGCCACCACAATTGACATTGTTACTCGCGGTTTCTCTGCACATGTGCTGAGCAGTCAGGGGTGGATTATGGCATTTTGGAAGTGCCGTATTAATCACTGCTTAAATTCAGGAGCAACCAGACTCAAAGCCAACAACATCTCCAATATTATGGACAATTTCAGGACAACATTTCTCATTGTCTTCTGGAACAACCACTCTCACTTGATTTTGTGAAGTAATTTAAAATGTTCAAAAGGATGACATTAGTATGATGATGAACACAGAAAAAAATGTAATTTTTTTTTATACCCCACGATGTGTTTTTTTTTTTTATATACACGATGCAGAATCTATACCCCACTTCCTTTTATGTCTTCGATTTTGGTCCACTGCAGGCCAAACGTCTCCCTCAACTTGCATTCCTAATTTTTTTTTTTTTGCCATACTCGCTGTGCTTGCAAAGAGTGGAAATTTGTAAGAGTGAGCAGTCTTCCATCTATCCATCTACTATACTAAAAAAACAGAATATGTTTGTATGTATGTTTGTTCGTCCTTTATAGGCGGCCAAACCGTTGGATGGAATGAGGAAACTTGGCATGAGTGATCCTTGGGACATGAGAACGGACATGGGGGGGGGGGGGTCAAGTTCAAGGTCGAAGGTCATGGGGTCAAGGGTTCAAGGTCACCGGGTCAATTTCATCTGATCAAGACGGGACCAACGCCATTCGACAGATAATCAAAATTAAATGACAGAGTTGATTGACGACATTCACTTCCGACTTCCAGTTTTTTTTTTTTTTTTTTTTTTTTTTTTTTTTTTTGTATACCTTGGTCGAGGCTCGTATGAGAGCTAACACACAACTCACAGCAAGGAGGCATGAGACAAGAGGGGCGGGAGTGGAAGGGACAAAACATTGGGGAACAGACACAGGTGAACTGTGGAAGGGAGAGGGATGGGGATGGGACGGGGAACATGGCGAGGGGAAGATGGACATTAAAGGGACTTTCAGGAAGGAAAGCAGGAGAATTGAAGGAAGTGGGCTTGGGTGGATTATCGGGGTAGAAAAGATCGAGGATTTGGATGGGGGAAGATAAGAGGTGGTGGTGAACAGCTGTTTTGAAAGCCTGAAGGGAAGAATGGGAAAGAATAGAGTGAGGAAGTTTATTCCAAAGGCGGGAAAAAAGAGGAATGAAAGAGTGAAGATGAGCAGTGATTCGTGATTTTGGTAGTTTTACCAGAAGGGGGTTGTTGGCGGACCTTGAGCGCCCTGTGGAAATGTGGTTGGGACAAATCGCAGAGAGAGCAGGGGGGCAAGGCTGGAGAGGAGTCGGTAGAAGACAGAAAGACCACCGACCAACCTGCGGTGATTGAGTGAGAGGCCCAAAGACTCAGCTTCATTGCGGGAGATGCCAATGATCTTAAAAGCCCTGGTTTCGACAGCGTGAAGTCGAGAAAGGTGGGAGGCAGGAGCACCAGCCCAGAGGGGAGAGCAGTACTCCATCAGGCTACGGACAAAAGCTTTGTAAGTGGTCAGGAGCTCAAGAGGGCCGAGGAAGGACTTTGCACGACGGAGGATTCCCAGTCGGCGACTGGCTTTTGAGGCAAGGTTGGAAATGTGACTTTCCCAGGAAAGGTCATGGCAGATCGTGAGACCCAGAAGCTTGAAAGAAAAGACTTCTTCCAGAGGATTGTTGAGAAAGTGGATGGGGGGTTTTGTAAACGGTCCTTTCGAAGAGACATAGTGAGAGTGTGAGATTTGTCTGGATTGAAAGACATGTTCCACGTGTTGGACCAGTTTGTGATTTTATCCAGATCTGCAGTGAGCGAAGAAGCTGCTGCTTGCCGGTCTGAGGGATGACAGATGGTACGGCAGAGGGTTGAGTCATCGGCAAAGAGAAATAGAGGATTTTCCAGAGAGTCCGAGAGATCATTGATGAAAACCAGAAAAAGAACAGGGCCCAGAACGCTACCTTGAGGAACTCCAGCCTGCACAGGAAGAGGGGGATGAAAGAACTCCATTTAGGGCCACACGTTGACTGCGACAGGAGAGGAAGTCTGCGAGCCATGAGTGGAGATGGCCTTGAATACCATGGGCAGAGAGTTTGGTGAGTAGGGCAGGGTGCCAGACTGTGTCCAAAAGCACGTGATATGTCCAGGGATACGGCTCGGATTTCCTGTCTGGCATTGAGGACCTCCATCCATTGATGGGAGAGCAGTAGCAGCATATCTAGGGTAGAGTGACCTGGTCTGAAACCAAATTGATGATTGGAAATCAAGCCATTGGAGAAGAGGAAGGATTTCATGTCTGAAGCGATGATGGATTCCATAACCTTGCTGATGATTGGGAGAAGGCTGATTGGTCTATAGTTACAGGGATCTGTTTTTGCACCTTTTTTATGCAGGGCAGTGATGTTAGCAGATTTCCAAGCAGATGGCAGATGACCTTGGGAAAATGAGAGGGTGAATAGAACAGAGAGAGGGTGAGCAAGAGCAGAAGAGCAGGCTTTGAGGACACGTGGGCTGATGCCGTCTGGACCGGTTGCAGAATCTGACTCGAGGTTTGAAAGCAAGCTCTCCACCTTGTCAGGAGAAAAGGATACAGAGTCCAGGGACAGTTGGGTGCGACTGGGTAAAGTGGGTAGAGATAGTGATGGGTTTGGGACACAAGATTTAGCTGCAAACACCGAGTTTAGACATTCAGCTTTATCACGTGTGGAATCAGCAGTGCGGCCATTTGAGGTAAGGGAGGGGATGGAGGGGGAACATACACCAGAAACAGATTTGATTAAACGCCACCAGGATTTTGAGGAGGGAGAGAGGTTTGAGAGTTCAGACTTGAGATGAGAAAGATGTTGTTTTCTGGCTCTCCTGAGGGTAGATACACACTTGTTCCGAGCTTTGTGGAAAGAACTGAGATTGCCCTCAGTTGGGTTTGCTTTCCAT
The DNA here is from genome assembly GCF_056783735.1 of Eptatretus burgeri. Lineage (NCBI taxonomy): Eukaryota > Metazoa > Chordata > Myxini > Myxiniformes > Myxinidae > Eptatretus > Eptatretus burgeri. The sequence continues at coordinate 2,592,032 of NC_140978.1, forward strand.
GAGGCAAAGGCAAGTTGTTTCAGGACAACTGCCTCGCCACAAGCTTCAGTAAACCAAGGGCGGGAGGAAGGGTAAGACAACTGAACACGAGAGGGGATAAATCTGTGCATGAGGGAGAGCAAGTTTCTTTGAAAGAATTCCCAGGATGAGTTGATGTTTGAGAAAGTAGTGATAGGAGACCAGTCTGTAAGTTTGATGGCTGCTCGGAGACCCTGCCAGTCGGCTTGAGTGAAATGCCAGACTCGACGGCGGTGAGGTGGTTCTCTGATAACAGCCAGAGAGATGTCCACTTTAATAAGGACGTGGTCAGAAGAACCAATTGGAGCGAAGGAAGAGCAGCAGATATTGTCAGGGAAATTTGTCAAAATCAGATCCAGAAGAGATGGAGTACCATTGGTTGAGATCCGGGTCGGGAAGTTGACCGATTAAGTCAGTCCCAATGAGTCACAGAAAGCTTTTGCTGATGTCCCATGGCAGGTGAGAGAGGTACCCACACCTAGCCAACTGGCGTGATGACAATTGAAGTCGCCACATAAGAGGAAGAGAGAGTTTGGATGAGAAGATAGAAGATGGTCCATGTTTTCGGAGAGTGAGGTGTAGATGGAGTCATCACTGTGAAGTTTTCGAGCATCACAGTTTTCGAGTTATAACGTCCTAAATTGACTAAAACGTCAATTTTTTATGTTTGTTTGTCCTTTATAGACAGCCAAACCGTTGGATACAATGAGATAACTAAGCTGTTGGGGTTAGGGTTAGGGTTAGTTGTTCGGGTTAGGGTTAGGGTCATCTAACCCTAACCCTAACCATAACAGCTAACCCTAACCCCAACCCCAACCCCAACCCCAACCCTAACCCTAACCCTAACACTGCCTTTCCATTCCCTCCCCTCATTCCCTCCCCAACCTACAGGCAGGTACTGTCTGGTATATTACTAAAACTCTCATCTTGTATATATGTATGTATGTATGTATGTATGTATGTATATATGTATGTATGTATGTATGTATGTATGTATATATGTATGTTCCCGAAATACAGCCAAAATGGTACACAATAGCGCAAAAATTTTAGGGCCACCTATCTCACCATTCTCAAGTTTCAAGTCCAGTATCAAGTTTCATTCAAATCGGGTTCGATTCCTGTTTCGTATAGTTCGCTGGAGCTCTCTTTTTTCTCATTATTTTTAAATTTTTAAATTTTTTTTGAAATGTTTTTTTTTATCAACCACTGTCACAATGGAAACCCAACGGGTTCCTGGGTTGTCTCATACATTACTAAACCTCTCCTCTTGTATGTATGTTCCCATAAGACAGCCAAAACAGTACACGATAGCGCAAAAAATTTAGGGCCACCGAACTTACCATTCACCTGTGGTGTGCAGTATAAAGTTTCGTTCAAATCGGGCAACAAAATAAATTATTAAAAAATCAATTCCCAATTCAGTCAAGTACTCTTTGGGAGTATTTGATCAATGCAAACAACCTCAGCGGTATAGTTCACTGGAGCTATCTTTTTTTTTTTTCTTGAAATGCTTTTTTTCATCAACTGCTGTCACAATGAGAACCCAACGGGTTCACGGGTCATCTAGTTGGTTATAAAATCCAAGTCAGTCAGTAGAGAAAGACAAGTCTTTAGCCACTTGCAAGCCTGGTGTTGACTTAGTGGTTATGGTGGTGGCTTGGGATTCTAGGGTCCTGAGTTCGAGCCCTGTTCACCGCTGAATTAACACCAGGGGGTTGACTCAGCCTGTCATCCTTCCGAGGTCAGTGAAATGAGCACCAGTATACTAATAATAGGGGCACTACATCAGCGGCAAAGCTGCACCCCTAACCAATGATGCAACAAGCAGCCAAAAAGCTAACACACGAATGAAATTACTTGACCAAGTAGCCAACATAAGGATCTACATAGAAATAAAAAAAAACCTCAAAAACCGAGAGTGATTTTAAATTTTACTTAAAAGTGTGGGAAATTCGGATTAAAAAATAAAGGTTAGTCATCATGTGAGTGCAGCCTTGGATTCCACATTTGCCTTAGATTCTACTCTGTTAATTTTTAAATATTGTATGATATTGAGCCTGTAATTCATGTAACATATGCTCAAGGTCGTTCATCCATGAGCTTTAGAACAATGTTTAATAATAAACTTGGGTCTTTGGTCCTATGAGGGTGTTTGGTTATTATATTTGGTGATGTGGCATTCTAAATCACTGGCCAAATAAATTTAAAGAAGAACTGCAATGGTTAATGTCATTTATTTCTCAAAATTGATAACTCAAAGTCAATGACGTCACAACTAATGTGATCATGGGAACTCCTGCAGCTCAGCTGTCCTTCAGGAAATCGGATAAACTCACTAAAATGCCCATCGAATGTCTCTTTGGTCGACTTGTAAACTGTGTGAGAACATCTTCCATCAATCAGGGTCCTGAGTACAAAAAGTAACTCCGATGTCAGGGTTCATGACCCATGAGTGTAGAAAATGCAAAACATCATTAAATTCTTGAGCGGTGAATATCACATGACAACCCTATGACAACATATTTCAGGGCTTCAGGCAAGCAGTGCACCACCATCTCTTGTCATCCCCAATTCTGACCCATGACGTTTATTATCACCATTAACCCTTCCTGACCCAACCATGTTACTCGTTTTAGTGTTTCCTGTTCTCCTCCATCTTCTCTTTTGCCTGTTCGTTCATTCTCTTGATGTTTGTCCCACTGTCAGTTAAACCTTCCTCTTCAATGAGCCTTACTCCTATAAAGCCAAAAAGCTGGAGGTGGTATAATGCACAATTCTAAACATTGTATATATATATATATATATATATATATATATATATATATATATATATATATATATATATATATATATATATATATATATATATATAT
>NC_140978.1:2599925-2616000 GCF_056783735.1 Eptatretus burgeri
GCATGTTTACAAAATAAGATTTTGTGAAATAATTTTAAATCACCATCTTAATTGGTCGGAACGGAGATTGTTCTGATAGAATGGTGGAGAGATAGCTGTGCACTTACCTTTTAGCTGTTCTGCCATTTCTCCACCAGTAGGGGATGCTGTCAGTCGACAATGACAGAGGATGGCTGTGACAATATGGCGGAAGATTGGGGCAGGCGAAGGTTACACATTCTGAAGGCGAAGTTTCCCCCAGACCCTTGTGTTACCAAGTTATTTTGGAGAAGGCCTGAAGACAGTCTCGTGCTGCAGGAAATGGTCAGTGTGGATACGTTGAATGTTCAAGAGGCATGGTGAGGTTCTGTGCATTGAGTGATGTGCAGGTTGAGCACCTGGGATCTTCAGCTCAGCACAAAGATGATGTTGCATTTCATGATCATAGAATAGTGAACTAGTGTTATTGGTGGACAGGTAATGATCTATGTCGGTAAACAGGTATAACAATTGATTAAATCAACAGAACGTTGATTGTTGTATTATAACTGAGTGAGAAGCAAGAAGCTGATGTTTCAGGCATTAGCTCTTCCATCCATTGGGACCATACTCTGTGCAGAGTGTTGGTGCTGCATGAGCAGTCTCCTTGGCAATTGGGCACAATCCTGGACAAGTCGCCACTCCGACACAGGATACCAGCCAGCATGCTGGCACTCATTTTACTGACCTCAGAAGGATGACAGGCAGAGTCAACCCCACCTGGTATTAATTAAACAGCCGAGTGAGATTTGAACTCAGGATCATAGGATCCCAAGCCCACCAACCTAACCATTAAGCCAACACCAAGCATTAACCCTCTGTCAGAGCAAAAAAAGAAGACAGTGTTGCAAGGAATGAAACTCATGCAAGCTGAGATCGTAGCCCACATGAAGTGATTGTAAGGGAGCCAGTGAGGACTCAGTTAATGGAGACAGGTGAAGTGGTGAATACAGACTCCAAGCCATGACATTGTCAGCAGGAAAGGCAGGATTCAGACATTAAGGTCATTGTCAGTCAGTGTCACCATGTCAGTGCTTCACCTGAGGCCCATGGGGAGGATACTCTGCATGACAGAGAGGAGGGTGTGTCAAATGGCAGTGGGGCCACGATGAGTGGAACTGGTGATGGCAGTGCCAGAATGTGTCAGTGCAGTGGCTCACCAGGACTGCCTGTTGGATGACGGAGAGGAATCCAACCTGTAGCTTTGTTGTGCAGTTTAATTTGGTTGCGGATACGACCTTGAATTGACAACAATTCGTTATGATGGTCCTTTATAAGTAGTTGAGGCTGGAGCCAAGAATGATTGACTATTATTTGCTATGGTTGGCCATGAACAATTTGAGGCCGTCTTTCCGACCTGGGTGATGTTGCATCAGCGTCGGCAGATGTAGGAGTGGAATAAGGAAAAGAAAAAAATCCGTTTTGTGTAATTTTGTCATTACAGGATCAGATTTTCTGCTTATTTCTCCCCTCATCCCGAAGTATCTACCTTATTTAACTTTTTAACCATTATTTTTCTCGATTCAATGATTTTTATTTGCAGAGACATGCAAGCAGAAATCGAGCTCATGCTGCATCTCCTTGAGTGCTATTTATTTTTTGAATTGCATATTAAAACAAAAAAAAGATCCACATGTGAAACAGTAATATAAAAGATCCAAATTAATATTGGTACACACTTAAAATCTTATCAATGTCCACAATAGTGTGGTTTGAAATACTTTAATCTCAAAGAAGTCTTGCATGAGTCACATGTTAAAATCTCTGACTCACTCAGCAGTTAGCAAAGACTTTCCAATATGAATTCACATCTCTTTGTGACCTAATCATCCACTGGATATGGTAATAGCAGCATTGACAGTGCTCCACTTCTAAAAATGCGAAATGTGAGCTTCAAAGGTAACACTTTGCCCAGGTCACCCATCGTGCGGAAGAGCCATGTTCTCTGGCGTTCGCTCGAATGACAGCATAACTTAGATACCATTAGCCGGGTGACCTTTACTGAGCCGTCTCTGTGGACTCCGTCTTGGTTTGCAGTTTCATCGGTATTTATCTTCCGGAGGAGAAAAATTACTCAAAATTGTGCTCAATTACCGATCAGCACTGGCGGACGAGGCTACATCCCCACTAACCTTTGCATTGATGTGAAATGCCAAGATCAGATAATCTGCTCTTTTGTCCTTGGACAAAGCTACAATCATTACCCAAGACATTTTGTACAAAAGACTTCTTTCCATCTATCCACATATCTCACCATATTTGAAAAGCCAAGGTAATTGCATTTTATGACCAAAATTAAAATCCAACGATAATTCTCCACTTTAAAATTACCGGTATTGGGAAGTGCCTTTTTATTACCTCAACCACCGAAAGGTGAACGAGGTTATGTTTTACCCCTTTCTGTTTGTTGCTTGACTGGTTGTTTTTTTTTTTTGACAAGTATGTTGATCGCCTCCATTTGCTTGTGTGTTGTGTGTTTGTTTGTCTGTCCGCTCGCCTCCAGCCCAAACTACCCAACCGATTGTTCTGAAATTTCGAGAGATTAATGCCACCGACCCTGTGACGGTCCCGCATTGAAGTTTTGTAAAAATTGTTTGACTAAAAAGGTTTACATAGGCCAAATGGACAACTTGAGGAAAATTTTCTAAAATCCTCAAATTTCATCCGATTGACTTGAAATTTGAACAGGATTTGCATATAAGGTCATTAAATTCAACCACACATTATTTTGATGTTATCATAGGTCAGAAAGTCAACATAGGCCATAAGGTCCACCCAAAATAGGCCAAATTTTAAAATTCTTTCTAAAATTGTCAATTTTCATCTGATTCATTTGAAATTAGAAGACCATTTGCAAATCAGGTCGCTGAATTCAACCACCTATTAATTTTGAGATCAACATAGGCCAAAAGGCCACATTGGGCCAAATTTTCTAAAATCCTAAATTTTCATCCAATTGACTTGAAATGTGAAGAGCATTTGCATATGAGGTCGCCAAACTCAACCACATTAATTTTGAGGTAAACATATGCCAAAAGGTCAACATAGACCAAAACGGTCAACATCGGCCAACTTCCTAAAATCCTCAATTTTAATCCAATTAACTTGAAATTTGAAGTGCATTTGCATATCAGGTCACAGAATTCAACCACCGACTAATTTTGAGATAAACTTTGGCCAAAAGGTCAACATATGGCTGTTTTTATTTGTCTGTCTGTTTGTTTGTTTGTGTGCAGGATATCTCAAATAATTGTGGACGGATCCAGACGAAATTTTGTGGACAGTTTTTGGTGAAGTGGACAGGTTTTGCTGAAGTGGACAGGTATGATAAGGATGAACTGATTATATTTTGGTTAAGATTCGGATCCGGATCCGACTACTAGAATTTTTTAAGTGATTCTTCACTATTGAGAGATAGGGCCAAAATGATATATAGCAGGATATCTCAAAAAGTTGTAGACGGATCCGGATGAAATTTTGTGGACAGGTTGGGTGTGTGACAAGGACGAACTGATTAGATTATGGTGAAGATCCAGATCCGGATCCGACTACTAGAATTTTTAAGTGAGGCTTCACCAATGAGAGATATTGGTCAGTTGATTTTGTTATTCTGTCTGTCTGTTTGTCTGTTTGTCAGCCTGGTGTTGGCTTAGTGGTTAGGGTGGTGGCTTGGATTCCGAGGGTCCTGAGTTCAAGCCCCGTTGACTGCTGAATTAACACCAGGGGGTTGACTCAGCCTGTCATCCTTCTGAGGTTGGCAAAATGAGTACCAGTGTACTGGTCCTGGTGTATTCCCCACTTAGAATAGGTGTACCATATCCCTGTGTGTTGTAAGAGGCAACCAGGGTTGGCGTCAGGAAGGGCATCCGGCCACAAAACATTGCCTCAAGAAAAATCCCAACCCCTGCACAGCAGGGAAAAATGCCTGTAAAAACAGTCATTTTTTATTGTTTGTCTGTTTGTCACCTCCAGGTCACATTTTTTCAAACCAATCTTTACGAAACTTCATCACATGGAAGGGTTTGTCATAAGGAAGAAGCCTATTGTTTTTAAGGTCAAAAGGTCAAAAGACCAACCTTAGCAAAAGGTCAACAACTTCAGTGAAATTTCTAAAATCCTCAATTTTCATCTGATTGACTTGAAATTTGAAGAGGATTTATATTTAAGGTCACTGAATTCAACCAACCAATTATTTTTGAGTTTAACATGGACCAAAAATGTCAACATAGGCCTAAGGTCAACAACTAGCCTGGTGTTGGCTTAGCAGTTAGGGTGGTGGTTTGGAATCCTAGAGTCCTGAGTTCAAGCCCCGTTGGTCACTGAATTAACACCAGGGGGTTGACTCAGCATGTCATCCTTCCGAGATCGGCAAAATGAGTACCAGTACACTGGTAATAGGGGCACTGCATCAACGGCATACATGCGCCCCTAAAGGCCCGGTCACACCTTGACGTTTTAGCCAGCGATGGCAACGTATTAAAATGTATGTAAAACGCTGGCTTACGTTGAACTTTTGATGTTTATTTTTAAAGATTCGGACGTATTCATAGCGACTTGGTCTTATGTATAACGCATTGGTAACGGACACAGAACGTTTCGTTGTGTTATAGATAACTTGTACCAACGAATGCTGAACCTGTTGTCGGCCTACACAACCGATGCCCAACGATAGTCTAACTTAGGCATAGCGCGTTGCACGCATCGCCGACGATGTCGTGACGTTGCCTATTAAAAGGCTGACGCACAACGATTCGAATCATAACTGCCGTAGAAATGGAAGTGTCAACATCGCGGTCACACCTTGGCGATCTTGCCAGCGTATGCTGACCTAAGAAAAATGTGTCTAAAACGTTGGGGCACGTCAAATACGGGATGAGTAAGTTTGGTATACGTGAGTAGAACGCTAAAGTACGCTATCATACGTCGTAGTAAGTAGAGTACGTCAAGAAATTTTAAACATGTTCAAAATTTTACGACGTACTCGGCGTATGACACACATTCCGCATGCGATGGGGATAAGTTTTACACACGATACGTGGACGCTTACACACGTCCACAAAGGCTACTTATAAGCTACTCATAAGTCGAAACACGTCGCGGTAATGTCTTTTTTACGCGAAACTTATTTCTAACTTATGTTTGACGTGCTTTGAACCAATTCTTTACATAGTCCCAACACACATCGACGTATGTAGACGTATTCCAATGACGTCTTCCGGTCGAAAAAAAAAATAAATGAACGTGTTTCTAGATTACAACTGCCATATAAAGACGTGTTCCCAGCGGTTTTGGGAATTGGTATATAAAAATGCTGCTCATAAAAGGGGAACCCAACAGTGTTTTCGAGTCCTTTTTGAGTCGATGTCCATGTCAGCAGTAACAGTATCAGTATCAGTATTCGTATTAGTATTAGTAGTAGTTTGTTCATGTTGGCAGTAGTAGGTGAGTGTGAGGGGGAGGGTGTGGGTTATGATGGATCGTCCTTGCGTTTAACGATTTAACGATTTAAATGATAAACAACGATTTAAATGGCTGCATCTCCACTATTGAAAGTAGACGCTTGCGCTCAACAATTGGATTTTTTTTACACTGAACGACTTTTAAACGGTACCACTCAGCTATTTTCATTGTTTACAATGAACGATTTAAATTGCTGTCACTCGCCTTTGTTTTTTGACGCTGGGGTTTTGAAATTTGAAGCGTTTCTTCTGAACGTGTTAAATCGCTCAAACTCGACTATTTTAAATAGACGCTGCCGATGGACAATTGGAATCACAGCCAAGCTCGACATCGAAGTGTGAACATCCTCGTCATGCCGAAGAAAAGTTTGAAGAATGCTGCAAATAAGTGTCCTGGCCGTGGCCGTGGACGCTGACGCAAGGACGATCCATTATACCGACGTCTTTCAGCCTATGAGTAACTTAAAAGTAACGTCTGTCGATGTGTGGCAACGATCGCGTAACGTGCCAACAACACGTTAATCATAGGTTAGAAATAAGTTTTGGGTACGCTAAACATTACCTCGGCGTGTCTCAACTTATGATTAACTTACAAGTAGCATGTGTTGACGTCTGTCAACGATCGCAGACCGTACATACAACTTGTGGCCAGCGTCGCGGAACGTGTGAGTCATATGCCGGCATACGTCGTGAAATTTCAAGCATGAAAAAATTTGAGGACAACCAAAAAGTACAACGTTTAAAGCCAACGTACAACGACGTATGGCAGTGTTTTTCAGCGTGCTCTCAATGTTATCAAAACTTACCCATAACGTATTCAACGTGTGCCAGCGTTTTAGAAAAAAAATTAAAAAATCGGCATACGTTGGCTAAAACGTCAAGGTCTGACCGGGCCTTTACCAATGATGCAACCAGCAGCCAAAAAAAGGCTGCATATGAAGGGAAGGGCTATTGACGGATTTACTAAAATCTGGTATTGGGGTGGTGCAAGCATGATGGGCCGAATGGCTTCCTTCTGGCAAGGACAATTTTTTCGATTTTGGTGAACATCCGAATCTGGATCTGGATATGAGAATTAGATGGGGCCAAAAACGATATTGTACTGTATAGCATGCTATTTCAAAAATGTATTGGGCCCGATATGTTCTCGTGGATCATGCATTAGTGGTGGAGGTATGCGCTCTACTGAGTGCCTTTCTAGTTCAAAAATGTATTGGGCCCAATATGTTCTCATGGATCATGCATTAATGGTGGAGTTATGCACTCTACTGAGTGCCTTTCTAGTCCAAAAATGTATTGGGCCCAATATGTTTTCATGGATCATGCAATAGTGGTGGAGGTATGCGCTCTACTAAGTGCTTTTCTAGTTCAAAAATGTATTGGGCCCAATATGTTCTCATGGATCATGCATTAATGGTGGAGGTATGTGCTCTACTGAGTGCCTTTCTAGTCCAAAAATGTATTGGGCCCAATATGTTCTCTGGATCATGCAATAGTGGTGGAGGTATGTGCTCTACTGAGTGCCTTTCTAGTTCAAAAATGTATTGGGCCCAATATGTTCTCGTGGGCTCTACATGGCAGAACTATGCGCCCTACCGTGTGCCCTTCTGGTTTTATAATTAAAATTGCCACCAGTCGGCCATCTTGGATCTGAACTCAAAAAAATGACATGCATATGTATACCATCATGTGTTGTCTTTTTGCCAAGTACGAATAAAATCGGTCCATACATTTCAGACGTATGGTTGTGGACGCACTGATGCATGGACGCACACACGGACACAAAAGACAAATGGAAGCACACGTCCTGAAACTCACTTGCATCAGGAGCAACAGTCACTCAACCCCCTTAGACCTCAACCCCCCAACTCAACCCTGCAGACCCCCTTAGACACAGATTTTTTTTATGCCGTGAACAAACTTGGTGCATCACGGGTGAGGAAGGTTGTGATGAAGTTTCATTGAAATTTTGTGTGTAGTTTCTGAGAAGAGAGCTAATACCTATTTTGGGAAGCTGAAACCCCTTGCCGAAGCTGAAATCCCCTTGCACCCTCATCTTTTTTATGCCATGAACAAACTTTGGTATATCACGAGTGATGAAGATTGTGGTCAAGTTTCATTGAAACCGTATGTGTAGTTTCAGAGAAGGGAGCAAATAGCTATTTAAGGGGGGGGGCATGTCCCCCCACCCCCAATAGACCCCGTTAATGAGTGCAGATGTTGATGCGGTAAATACACCTTCTTTAGGCATCAGATATGAAGCTTGTGGCCAAGTTTAATCAAAACCGTGTGCTTGGTTCAAGCTGTGGAAGAAATAATTATATTAATGTACTCTAAATTGTAATTGTGCTGGTGTTTTATAAATTTAATTTTTATGCTATAAGTCGAATTGGCTGTCAGTGTTCCTTCCCTTTCGCCAAGAGTCTTTTTCCCTAAATGTTGATTGTCTTGCTCTGGAACAAGGTGACCTTTCTGATAACACCAAGGTTGTAATGATTACAAAGTTGCTTTTCACCTAGAAGACATGTATTGCGTTTTGGAGTTCTTTGTTTAAGGCTTAACAGCCCCCACCACTCTCCCATGAAAAGCATATAAATACCATAAATTGTAATCTTGTTTTCGTGCAATCATTGTGGATGTATAGCATCTCAGTGCATTGTACTCCTTGGTACTGACCAAGTACCAAGTAATAATAAAATTCTCTGATGTAATATACTTTCACGTTGTGGAAAGTGAATTAATTGGGTCGATTAAACGGTTAACTAAAAATTACCCCCGTGTGGGAGTGATGGTCATCTCTGCGAGAAATGATACCACAAGTTCTCAATGTTCAGTTATGACCGAAGACTACTGCGCAGATCCACTGCGCAGCTCCACTGCACAGCTCCACTGCGCAGCTCGAACTGCGCAGTTTGGTTAAAGATGACTCGGCATTTTGGCGCGCGTGCACGAAATTATATTTTGAAAATAAATGCCGACGTTTACATTTCGGGTTTTGAAACTTTTGCACTTTCGGCGGAAAATGTATAAATATAATATACAAGGTCAGCTGCTATGCAATGACACCATTCACCAACTTTTACCATGCCCAGTAGAGAATATATAGCCTCCTGAAGGTAGGGCAGTTTTTGCAAACTTTGAAGTCACGTGACGCGAAAACGAAAGCGAAATTCGAAAATCCGGCCCGCCAAGTTTAGATATTGTCCCATAGATTCATATGCCACAATCAAATTCAAGATCGCTTGAGAAATGTAGGAGGAGATAGATTTTGAAAATCGTCATTTTCGCATGAAAATCGTCATTTTCGCATTTTTTTGCCAACTTTGAAGTCACGTGACACGAAAGCGAATATCGAAAATCCGGCCTGATCAAAATTTAGATATTGTTCCATAGATTCATTTGCTACAATCAAATTCAAGATCGCTTGAGAAATGGCAGAGGAGATACAATTTGAAAATCGTCATTTTCGCAACTTCAAGGGCCTTGTGACCTTGACCTTCACCTGCGGTGACCTTGAAAGTCATACCATCGTGTACGTCTCATCGACCTCTATCAGGATCACTAATTACCAAATCTCTCGCTTCAACTTCATTGTGAACGGACGGACGGACGGACGGACGGATCGAAGAACATCGACACCCATATTATTAGGTCATGCTCGAAGAGATGACCGAAAAAGTAAGAATAAATAAAATAGAACCAAATAAAGTTCCACAACAAATGGGGGCTCTCAACTTCATTGTGAGAGAGACTTGAGAATAAACTGGTGGATGCCGACATCTGAGTTTTCGAACTCACGAGCAGAGAATAAAATTAAACCTGAAGAAGAGTGCTCTTGTTGTGGTTCAGTCATTTAACTCGGCGTGTTTTCCACTTTGAGTAACGAGATTAAAACCGAGTCGGCGAAACGTTAAAACCCTGCAAGTTAAATAAGACCATCACAACAAGTAAGAATTCTACAACGTTCACAACGAGGTTAAAAGGAAATAATTCCTCAGCAAAGCAATAATGACTGAAGTGTTTGCAGACTCGCTGACTGATACTGACTGACTGACTCACCTTTGTACACCACTCGATTGCATAAGCTCACCTGACTAAAGTCCAGGTGAGCTAAAAATGGGAAGCAATTCATTTTGTGTTTCTTGTTGGTGTTGTTTTATTTTTATTAGGTAGGCAAAGGCAGTTTTCGGGTGAAGAAAATGCAACACCGACTATAGACTATCCATTGATGAGAGCCTCTCACAGGCATCACACTCAGCACATGTACACAATCATACATCCATACTCGAGTTACCCACAGCCCTGTACCTTGTGGTGATGGTGCATAGGATTGAATTAACAAGTGCTGACAGTGTTAACGGTCTTGCAAAACAGCTGCGGCCTTGGTGCGTGTGATAAGCACTCCGCGGCTCGGTTTTGGGAAACTGCTCAAGCAATGCTTGCGTAAATCAACTCTTTGTATACATGTCATTTCTCTATCTGCGAAAACCTTACCCCTCTGATGGCAATCTCCCCTGTGTTGTTATTGTGAGCTGTGCCTTGTCATTTATCTAACCGAGAGGCCGGGCCGTGTTTAGGTGAGAAGGAAACCATATGAATTTGGATGATTCCCTTCTTCCCCATGTGTGTATTCTGATTAAGCAGTTGTATTCTGAGCGGTCTCCTGGTCCTACCTGGGGATAGGAGCGGCTGAGTCCCCAATTTGTGCAGTGCGCAAGGGCTCATCGACGAGTGGTGTAGGACCAGTGAACCTCGAGCAGGGACAGCAATCGCCCAAGCTGCCTACAACTCCCCCCCCCCCCCCGGATAGGAGCACAGGTGAGAGACCATCTTCTCTCGTAGGGGCATTTTTCTGTTGCTGTTGGAGGTGAGCAGGATCCCCTTCCCCAATCGTTTGCATGAGCCCAAACCAAAAAGAGTAATGGTAAAGAAAGAATAAAACTGTTTCTTCAGATCAGTAAAATTTTGGGATTAAGTGTGCAGGTGTGAAGTAGAGCGGTTTCTGTTGAGCCAGGGGCCGGCAGCGTGAAATATGGAATAAGTGGGCAGAGTTGACGAAGGGACATCGCATGGTTTTACTGTTAGAGGGAACACGGCAAAGGAGTAGATTGGAAAACCTTATGCGTAAATTAATGATTAAGGATAAAAAGGGAACAGGGCCCAGATGGAGGACCCTAGGATTAAGTCGCCAAGTCACAGGCTGGTGGAGAGGCGCATGTATTGTCACAAGGGTGAGTAACAAGGGTATTTTGTACCAAGGTTACGAGAACCGGGGGCCAAGAGGTGTGAAGAAGTCGAAAAGGAGCAGGTGGCGATGCGCCCGCTTCAGGGTCAAACTTCAGGGTATATGAATGAGACCTTTGGGTCGAGTACTTCAAAAGGTGTGAAGTTGTGGGCAGAGTGAACCAAACAACAGAGATTCCACCAGGATAGAATACGCGTGTGTCGGTTTGTGTGTATCGGACATATATGCAGTTGTGTTGTGGTTACAAGCTTGGGAGAATTATAATGAATTTGTAAATCTACACGAGATATGGAACGAGGAACGTCCGGAAGAGTGCACAATCTGTGCCTGGCTGTGTATATGCAAAGTAGGTTGTTGGGACAATTAACAGTCAGGACAGGCTTAAACAAGTGGGGGTGGTGGGGGGACATGTGGATGATGTATGTTTGATAAATACAGATCGGAATTGGTATGGAACATGGATAAATGGCGTTATTGGATGAAGACGAGTGCAATAGTTTTCCGATATATGGGAGTTTTGATAAGATCCGACTCCAAAACCTGAAGAAGGAAAGCTGTGAAATGATCAATCATGAGTTTGGAATGCGCACCAATTGTCTTATTTTCCATTCATCTGCCAGGATGTTTGAGTTGCTTAATGACTCTATGTTGAACAGTTTTGCTTCAATAGTAACACCATATTGACAGGGAGAGTTTCCTTATGTGATACCTCTTGAATGCCAGGTTGGGAATCAAACTCAGGCGAGACAGCTTTGAGGCAGAGTTAAATGGGTGTGCCCGCTTTTGCTTCAGTGTGGGGTCATCGTGCTGGATACAGTGGAGGGACAGTTGGATTGTAAGATCCTATTTAAAGAGAATATATGGTTTTAGTTTGGTTTCGAGGATTTATTTGTTCCCCTATATTATGTTAAAAAATGAATTTACATCTGAAATGGAGAGGTTGTGTTAAAATGAAGCAAGAGTTGCTCATGTTCACTGGAGCAAAACCACAATGAAAAAGTGGGGAGGGGGGATGCCCTGCTGTGAAGTGGAGGAATTTGCTTTGCCAGGCTGTATGCGATTTGCCTGACAAGGGAAAAAGGATGGGGGCAGCTTGTCTTTAAAATGCTCGACAAACTGGTTGCAGACAAAAATAATAATAAAAAATGTTGTAAAATTGATTAATAGGGAAACTAACTTTTGCTGGTAAAAATATTGAAGCTAAAGATATTGCTCAATTTTTATCTCTTGAGAGCGGGTGCACACGCTATTTTGGTATTGGTAAAAACGACAATTCTTTGAGCACAACAATGCTATTTTGGTATTGATGTGAATAGAATGGCATGCCAGCGATGGCTTGCTGGCCTGTGTTTGGTGAGTACTTCGTGTGCTGGTTGGCACCGGAGTAGAAAGATTTATTGTTGATGGTTAGTCATGGATTTGAAACGTAGCACCAAGTGAGCCAACCATGGAGATGTGCCAGAGGGCACCACATGTTGGAGCACACAGGTACAGGTCGCTTGTTATGGGATGGATGAAGGTGGAGTGAATTCACTGCAGGCAGATACATGAAGGTGAGCGTGTGTGTGTAGGTAGATGCCAGCAGGTGAGAACACTGTGGTTATCATACACGGTGAGTTAACATGGTCAATGGGAGGGGGTACGAGGTACTTTTAACTCTTTTTTTCACGTGTTTGGCTTGCTGGCCAATGTGGTGCCCAACACCGATGGTTGGCATTTGGGTGGAGAAAGGTTGTGTCCTCCATTTGAGGTGATTATAAGGAATTAGAATCATGCGTGGTGGTCAGGAAAGGAGTTTGTGCAGGTGGTTGGCATGAGTGGCAACATTGGGAGATATAAATTGCTGGTTATGGAAGTGCTCTGTGGGTGTGGAGCCATATCATTCCAGCCATGTGCATGACAACTTTATGAACCACGAGTCAAGGTATCTGGTCACCATGGTTACTATGACATGTTTGAATGAGGAATGGGTTAATGTGAATTAGCTTTTTACGATTTGAATCACTAATGAGAAGGAAAAGCATTTTTTTGTGTGTGACGGCTGTGGGCTGTGGACATAATACATACACAACTGAGCCTGGTGCGGAGACTGCACGGGTGTCCAAGGGGATGGGTCGCCTGATGTTATAAAGCACTTTTGATTAGCTGAGTTGGCATCTGGGCCGTGCCGAGAGTACCATGTAGTTTGGGAAGTTGTTCGTCCTTGCCGCCACGGATTTGCATGCATGGTATGTGGATGGAGGGTTGCGCAGTGAGAGGCATTTTGCAGAGGTGTTTTAAAATTACATGTTGGAATGTGGGATGATTTTGCTTGGACGCCATGTTGGTTGGCAGGCTAGGTGGGTGAGAACGTGACCTTCCATTGCAGTGGGTCAGAATGGAGAGATGGAATGTGATAGACGTGTTATTTTTGAAGGGGAGGTTTTGTGTTCAAGCCAGTGCATTTTAAAACTTCCACACTGTATAGTTAATCGGTCAAGAAAGGGGTCCTATATGTTGCAGCCAGAGAGAGGTGTGCGAAAATATGTATTTGCTTTGTTTGATAAGAGCTGAAACTGCAAAGGGAATTTCAGGAGCAGGTGTGTGAGTCAAGGATTTCACAGGATTTTGACAGCAGACCATATGCGAATCTCGTGAGCTTGACTACAAGGCTTCAGTGGGATACGAGTCATGAATCAAAATTTGATTTTTTTCACATTTGGGGCAAGCCTTGTTCAGGTGGCCTTCAGTGGGTGCATGTGAGCAAATGCATCAGTGGTGAAAGTGATGGTATGATGTGAAAACACCAAAATTGCCTACATAATATATAAATGAACATCATTGCTCAAGCTGTTATATTCACATGCAAGCGATGCATCAACCTATGTTCAGCCCTTCGGACTTATGGTTATTGGAAGTATTGGTCTGTGGACATTAAAGATCTCACGATGTCCTTTGAGAAGAGTCAGCAAATTATCGCAGGCATGATGCAGAGCACGACATAGACCGGTGATCCGAGGTCCTCTGGCAGTAGGGTGAATATACTGATTCTGGCTCACTTTCCTCCATGTTAATGAATGGGGGATTCTCAGCGATTCATATTTTTTTCCGATAAAAAATAAACCCCCTTTTTATCCCAAGGTATATTTATTTGTCTCCCCTTTTAACCTAGGGGTACTTTTTTCTCAAATAACCAATGCATATTGTTTAGCTCACTCATTGAACCTATAAAGATTTGTTCATTCTCAAATTCCTTCAATAGTTTAATTTTCTTTGCACAATAATCCCCATCTAAAATATTTTAAAATAAAACATTTGAATCTTTATATTTTTCAAGATACCCCTTTTGTGTTATTATGAAATGATAAACTTCTCTTAATGTTCTTGTTTGACCACCTCCTGAGCATCAGATTATTGTTTGCATAAGCCACGCCCACTTTTCATAAGCCCCGCCCACTTTTCATAAACCCCAACCACTTTTACTAAGCTCCGCCTACTCTTACATCATTTCCAGTTCATCTCCGACTCACAAAGAATTCACTAGAAAATTCTAGAATGTTATGGTGTTGAAAAATTTCCCAACGAAGGCTTGCCTGGGCTTGTCCAGGGAATTTTCAAAGAATCTGCCATTTTGAAAAAAAATTCTCCATTTTAACAACATCTGACTCACAAGGCTTGTCTGGGCTTGTCCAGGGAATTTTCAAAGAATCCTCCATTTTGAAAAAAATTTCTCCATTCTAACAACATTACAACATCTGACTCACAAGGCTTGCCTGGGCTTGCCTGGGGTTGCCCAGGGAAACCATAGCAACCAGTCTTTCTCTATAAAAGCTTCAAACCAAGACACCATTTTAAACATTTTTTACTTTTACTGACAATGGAGTGCTGTGCTGGGCTTGAGTGGGATGACTTTGGAGTTCCTTGGAGTTCTACTACTTGTATGGAACTAAACCTTCAAGTTGATGAACTGGATTCAAACCTCTTATCTATTGAGGTAAGATCTTATTTTCCTATTTTCAGAGTTTGATTTAAGCATAGACTCATTTAATAATTAAATCACTTAATTAATACATTATTATTTTCTCTCACAGGAAATTGTATCTGAAATACAAATTGAAAATACTACTTTTGCCACAACTTGGGGCGAAATTGTTGGTTTGGTTGAAGACCTTATGAGTGACCAAGACCCACAGAACGAGCTCGACCTTGATGACCCAACCACAGAGTTATACCTTTGAGACCAGCAAAATCCTGAAAAAGAGTTTTGCAACAATAGTACTCATTGTGAGTTATCAAGACAATACCCACTGAACAAGTTATACCTTGATGAGCCAGAATAGAAGTTTTACCTTGGAGACTCACAAATTTTGAAAAAAATCAGTAAATGAGTTCTGCCTTGATGGTTTAAATAACTACTTTGGAGATTCAGGAAAAGGGTTCTGCCAAGATGGTTCTAAATATGGGTTCTTCCTTGGAGACTCATGAATTTTGAAAAAAAATCAGTAAATGAGTTATCCCTTGGTGGTTTTCAATGTGAAACCTACCTCGGAGACCTCACAAATTTTGAAAAAATCAGTAAATCAGTTCTGCCTTGATGATTTAAATAACTACCTTGGAGACTCGGGAAAATGGTTCTGCCAAGATGGTTCCAAATATGGAGCCTACCTTGGAGACTCACAAATTTTGAAAAAATCAGGAAATGAGTTATCCCTTGGAGACTTTATAAGTTGGTTTTATTTTGGAGACTTGAAATGTGGGTTCTGGCTTGATAACTCACAATGTGATACATATCTTGGAAACTCAACAGGAATGTGGTTATACCTTGGAGACTTGGAAAGTTGGGTTTATTTTGGAGACTTGAAATGTGGTTTCTTTCACTCTTGGGGATCTAAACCAATCGATGTAGTTCTTTGTTGGATGGTGCTTGATGAGAGCAATATCAAGAAAGTTCTGGGAAGATGCAGGAAGGTTCTTACTCCCCATTTCTACTTCATCAAACCTGAAAGCCTTAAAAGACAGAATTGGAAGAAGAGAAAAAAACATAAAAAATATATAGTGTTAGTTCTGGGAAGAAAGTGCAGGAAGGTTCTCACTTTACCTTTCTACTTCATCAAACCTGAAAGCCTTAAAAGACAGAATTGGAAGAAGAGAAAAAAAAAAACATTAAAAATATATATTGTTGAAATACGAATTGAAAAAAAAGACATTGTGTTGGGAGAGGGTCGGGGTTGAGATTTTGAATGTGAGGTTTGGGGTGGAGGTTGAAATTTTGAATGTGAGGGTAGGGGTGGAGGTTGAGATTTTAAATGTGAGGGTTGGGGTTGAGATTTTGAATGTGAGGGTTGGGGTTGAGATTTTGAATGAGGGTTGGGGT
>NC_140978.1:2616500-2626500 GCF_056783735.1 Eptatretus burgeri
CGCAGATGTGCCTTTTCGAGGTTTGATGTCAATCGGATGAGCGGTTCCCAAGTTATGGCCATTTTACTGCTTTTTCAGTGTTGAAAAGGTGTATATATGGCAGCTGAAGGTGTCGTTCCACCTTCTCACCTTATCATGCCATTTTTTTTCCCAAATTATTAATAACCGGACGATCACCGGTCCGATCGGATTGAAACTTGCCAGGAATATTGCCGGGGACCCGCGGATGTGCCTTTTCAAGCTTTGATATCAATCGGACGAGCGGTTCCCAAGTTACGGCCATTTATCTGTCGACCAATGACAAGACACTGTGCTATGACATCAGGAATGACGTCACAATGTTTATTAATTTATTTATTATTATCATTATTTTTTTTTGTACGATTGATGGTCCGATCTCATTGAAACTTGCCAGGAATATTTCTGGCGACCCGCTGATGTGCCTTTTCAAGGTTTGATATTACTCGGACAAGCGGTTCCCAAGTTACGGCCATTTATCTGTCGACCAATGACAAGACACGGCGCTATAACATCACGAATGACGTCACAATTAATGTTTATTTATTTATTTATTTATTTTTTGGCACGATTGACGGTCCGATCTGATTGAAACTTGCCAGGAATATTGCTGGGGACCCGCGGATGTGCCTTTTCGAGGTTTGATATTAATCGGACGAGCAGTTCCCAAGTTACGGCCATTTATGTGTTGACCAATATCTGCGAGAGAGGGGGACGGGAGAGGGGGGATGAGAGTGGGGGCGATAGAGGAGGGGGGAGAGAGGAAGGGCGGGACTAGGGGGGATTGAGGGGGGCAAGAGAGTTGGGGGGAGAGGGGGGTGAGAGAGAGGGGGTGATATGGGGGGGTGAGAGTGGGGGGGGGCGAGAGAGGGGGCGAGAGAGCGCTGCACATACTGGCACGCACCTACAGGCACGCACCTACGGGCCCGTACTAGTAATATATAATATATTGTTGCGAATTCGCGCCCGCCGGCGTGCGAGCAGCCACGTAACTCGAATCGCGGCACGTCGCCCACCGGACGGACAATTCCGTCGTGACCCTCTCAGACTAACACCGGGAACTAGTTACGGGTGGGCCTTTCGGCCTCACCACGATCGTGCCAATCGGCCCCCCGCGTGGGATAGGGTTGTTCGCCAAATTCGACCTACCTAAGTACCCACACGGAGGGTAGACCGGGCGATCGCACCTCGCCGCAGGTCAACTTCGGACATGGGCCACTTTAAGCGACCCGTTCCGTACTATCGGGATAACCGAGCGGTGTTATCGTCAACCTCGACGGTTCCGATTAATTATCGGGCGTATTTTGCCCACTACCAACCCTTTACATGAAGTAAGATGGAGATTCAATTAAAGAAAAGACGAAGTGAAATGGGAAAAACAGTTCAACATAAGGCACATTTATTCCGCGGCAAACGGAAAGCACACATATACAATTACAACAATTATGCACCAAAAGCAAATGTAAAAGAAACACAACAATTATGCACCAAAAGCAATTGCAACAAAAGAAACACAATGCAGATCTACTACCGACTACGCGAGCACACGGCAACACTTACACAGGTTTACTTTACAGACGGCGCCGACAACACATATACTCAAAAGCAAAAGAAAAAGGGCCACCCTCAACGACAAGGGGGCAGACGTGGTCTGTGGCGCGAGGCCGGGCGGAGCCTACCCGTCTTGTGATGAGCCGCAAAATGGCAGCGGTGCCCCGACTCCACGGGCCTCGTTGGCACTGCCTGGAATGGGGTGGAAACGGGGCCCCCTTTTCGCACTATCTCAGCGCGGGGGGAAACAGGGGGGGTTGTTGATGCTCTGGGGAAAGAGGATAGCTGGCTTGCTTGGGTCCCGCGACGAGCGACTCCACTGCGCCTCGACCGCGCTCCCGGCTTCCCCTCTCTGCAGCTTCCCGTCAGACTCCGAAGCCCGACAGACCGACTCTCCTCCAGACCCGTCTTGACTGCTGCTGCCACACTTCGCCACCGCCACACCTCTCCAACTCGCCCGAGCCCAAAACAGAAAACTGACTGACTGAATTCGCCCCGCGCTCGGCGCTTTATAGTGCAGCAGGAGAACCCATATGCAAATTTCCGGATCAGGATGGGCTCGGGGGCGGAGCCACGCTCGCCCACTGGACGGAGGAAAAGTGGGCGTGAACCTCCCCTGATCCTCGAATTTGCATATATCGATTCTACTCCGACGCGCCTGGAGGCGGGGCCAAATCGCCCGCGCTTAATGATTGAAGGGATCGGAAGTGGGCGTGTATCATTCCTAATCCGACTTCCCCTCGGAAAGGCCGCTTTTTGCACCCGAGGCTCGGCGCGCGTCACGCACGAGGCCAGGACAGCCTGACGCTCGGCGCCCACAAGCGGTGCGGGAATGGCGGTAGAATGAGGAGAGGTGAAGGTGGTGGAGGGTCTAAAGTGGCGGTCCCTGGCCACGGTGACGCTTGGAATGGTGGTGATGCGATGATTGCGAGAGCGAGTTGTGAAGATAAAGGTCGTGGCTGTTGGCATTGTTGTTGTTGTGAAGCAGCGTTGTGGTTGGTGGTTGTTGTGTGATGGCGGTTGAGACGTGGTTGGTTCAAAATAAAGATAGAACAGAAAAAGGGCTATCTTAAAGGGTCACAGCCTGAATGAATCACATTTATTCCCTCTAAACAACGGGTTTGGGGCTAACTACACATGTACTTACAGAGATATCTCACCTACGGGACCTGGATGATGGTTTGCGAATTTCCTCAACCACAACACTACCCCTCCCCTTTTTACAGACTCGTCCCGAGTGGTCAAATTTTCGTGTGCCATCATGTGTAGTTCTCCCCTAATACGTTTTACATACGGATCCCTGAGTGCGACATTCAAGGTATTCGTGTCCCCAAAATAAATAACCTGAGGGCTAAGTAACTAACTAAACAAACCCACTCACACGGACGACTTAAATAAAATTGCCGGCGCTAAGACAGACATGCCGGGGGCGCACTCATATGTACAGTACATCTTAACCTTAACTTACAAATTTTACACTAAACCATGGCCCAGGATCAATGGACTCTGCAAAAAGAAAGCAGTTAGCAGGGATCAGGCTGCTCGCATGCAGTCTCAGGCTCAAACAATGCAGGTGACAGGGAACGTGGCCGGCTGCTCACACGCAGTCCAAGGCCTTCCCTTTTTAAAATGAACCCAGTGAACCACAACGGGGCATGGGCTGCACAAACGCAGTCTCCGCGCCAGCTCAAGTGGCACACGCAATGAGCACAACGGATGGATGGATGGATGGATTAATGGATGGACGCAAACACGGTGCACGGGCCGCCACTGCAGGCCCGTGTTGTAGCTGCCAACAGGGCAGTTCTTGCAGCTTGCAAACTGTTGCTTTCTGATCCTGGTGCACATGGCAATGAACAGGGGGGGGCAAAGCAAAATTGAACGGGGGCTGGTGAACAGGGGCAGTGGGCATGGCATGGCAAAGGTGAGCAGGCAACCAAAGCGGAACAGGGCCGCTGCAGGCGAACACAGCCGGCAGACGAACTGGCCGGCACAGGCCTTGAAGCACAGCAGCTGCAGACAATCCAGCCGGCACAGGCCTTGCAGCAAACAACAGCTGCCGATGAAGTGGGCCGACACAGCCTTGCAGCAACGCAGCCAGCAGATGAAGCTGGCCAGCCTTTGCCGTTCAGTGGAGGTTGGTGGAGGGAGTGCGGTGGTGCTGGCCACTCGGAAGGCGGGCTCGGACCTACCCTACGGTCTCCCTCCCAACCTATCGCCTTTGCCTGTCACTGTCTATACCCACTCCCTTAATTTGTCAAACCCCAATTTAGCCCCAACTTATTTAATTTTTTTTTCTCCCACTATAATTCGTCCCCTAACCCCCTTCATCGTCCTTGTTCGGCTAACCTATCGTCCTAGCCTACTCCCAACCCTTCCCGGAGGGGAATAAGGGAGAGCTAGCGTCCTGTGTCGAGGCCTAACGAAGCCTCAAGATGGCCTCCCCAGACTTCAGCGATCCAACCCAAAGTGGTTCCAGCGGCCCACAACGAGAGCGAGGGGATGGATGGTGCGGAGGGGTACACTTCCTAATCTACCCTATCCATTTAACTGTTAAACTACCCCGGGGCTTTCAACAAGCGCCTCTCGCATAAACTATTGGTTCTAACAACCCAGATACCCGTCGCCTGTGTTGGTGTCCTTACAATTTCGGGCCTCGCCCCCCCAATTTTCTCTCCGTGCCCTCACACGGTCTCATGGCAGGGACGCGTGGCTCCCCTTGGCAGGCATGACCCTCTGCCGATTCCCCGATGGCACCCCCGGGCACTACACTGCCTCCGAGCCTACCAGCTCCCTAAGCACCGGGGAGTGCCCCCCATGGCACCTCCCCTGAAATGCACACGTGGCAGGCTGGCTTCCCGGGCCCCTTTCCGAGGGTCACTCGTGCCCACAACACTGCCCACGCGGCTAATAGTGCCCTGGGCCCCCGCACCAAGCAGACGCACCCGTGCCCACTACGCTATCCCGGCCCCCCATGGGCCCTTGGCCTACTACGGCCGACTAGCCTGGTGCCCGGGGTACCCACTCAGCGATACTCACCTTTCGCAGCCACACTCCCAGCCCGTCAACAGGGCTCCTGCACCCCTCCAAACGGGTTTCGAGCCTACACTCCCACCAACAGCAAAACGACCTCCATTTTTCAATTTGACTAACCCAGCTAACTCACTTTATACTGACCCCAGGGTCCCCTGGGCGGGAGTCACTCCTCCCCCCAATCACTCATCGCATCATGCATTCCCATTCGCTCCACTCACACAGACCCGCTGGCCTCACTCACTCATCATGTCACAACACAACTCTTCAACACACACACCGCTGAACTCTGCCATCCTTCTATCTGCATCCCCTAACTAACTTGTGCTCCCACGTCGTCCCTTAAACTATTGCACATTCCATTTAACACTACGTAGCTAAACTACGTCCCCTCTACACATCCAAAGTCTGTCACTGTCTCCAAATCTCTAAAATAACTTTCCCAACCTAAATCTCGCTACAATCCCTCTAACTAATCCATTCCACGTGCCCCATGAGGACTTACCCCTGCCCCATGGAGCCGGTCTAACTGAGCTAACCCTTCCCCCTAACTAGTTTCCATCCTGTGCCCAGGCAAGGGGGTCTTCCACCCCTTGCCCAGGAAATCCTGTCACCCGAAAGCGAGGCTTGCTGTTTTTTTTTATTATTATTGCGCGGAAACTCGCAACCTGCGCACCAGCACGGCAATTCACAGCCGCGCACCTTTGGCGTGACGTCATGGCAGCTGCCCGCATCCCTCGTCCCTCTTGGACGGTACCATCCGACAGGGATTCACCCTCCTGCCGGATTCCAACCACACACGCAGCCATGACGTCACCCGGCGCATAAAAAAAACACAAGCCTCACGTCTCGAAGGGTTCCCCACGCGAACACATGTGCTTTGCCCGTTGGAGCTTAACACACCCGTTCGCGTGGAGAACCCGTCCGGTCCAAATCCGTTTACCTGTCTAAACTTTGTCAGTCGCGGGATCAGCAACATTCACCGCGCTCGTTTCCGGAGCGGGCTTCACTCGCGCAAGTGAGCACGTGGGGGCCTCGTGCGTTGCAAGGCACCGACCTCGCGCTCGCTGCTGGGTGAACCCGGCACGGTCCCCGAAACAGCTACAGCCGCTGCCCGGCTTTTGTCCCTCACATGTCGCCGTCTCCGTCTCCATTCAACACACGAACTCCTGTGTGCCACGACGCACACTCCACTCCATTACATTCACCCCGGGAGACGCGGCTGCGTGCTCCCGCATGCCCACCGACATCTCCCTCACATACCGCTCTCTCACACACACGGTCTCCCTTGCACTCGGCCGTTCACTCACGCATGCCACCTCCCTCGCACACGTGGCTCCACTCACTCGCGGCCTTCCACTCACTCGTGCCATTTCCCTCACACAAACCACACCACTCACACACGCGGGGGCACTCGCCCGCGGTGCCTCATTCATACTGGCCGTTTCACTCACACACACGGCGACACTCACACGCGGTGCCTCATCCACACACGGCATGCTGGGAAGCACGCCCTTCGGCACACTGACCACCACATCACTCACACACGGGGTCGCACTCACACCTGGGGTCTCATCCACACACGGGGACGCACTCACACCTTACACCACACACACCGGGACAACCACACTGGGGATTTGTGTCCCCACAAGGGTCTCCGGGGCCTCTATACCCCCCAAGCTCTCCGTGCACCCGTTCACAGCACCCGTCCCCTCAACCTCGCAAAGCACGACCGAACCCACCTGGTCGTGACTCGCTTCAAGGGGGAATACTCCCTCCCCTCGTTCCTGGAGGAGGCCATCCAGCTGCTCGCACCGGGTCTCTACACGTTCCGTGAGCTCACCCCCATTATCCTCCACTACCTCCGTGTGTGTGTGTGTTCGTCTTTAGTTTCTTCCACCCCGTCCAATTCATCCTCTATCTCCCGTGTCTCGATACATTTTATTCTTTCTGTCGTCTCCTCGTGTCTATTGGTCTCTGCTTCTTTCTGGCGTCTTTCCCTTATCTTTATGTAGGTCAACCTTGCTTTCTCCTTAAGTCGCTCCCGTCCTTCCCTCTGTTTCACTCCTTGCTCTTTCACGATCTCCGCGTACCTCATCCTTGCTTTCCGTCTTAATTGTCTTTTCTCTCCCTTGCAATTCCTTTCACCTCGTCTCTTATCTCCCTCGTGCACGTCTCCGTCACCCCAATTAGTTTTTCCCTCTCGGTCACCGTCACGCTTCTCGCCCAATACGTCCCCCGAATTACTTTGTCCTCACCCGCCTCCACCGCGGGCCTGACAGCCGTTGCACTCCCTCCCAGCTCGTTCGCTCCCACACATGGCGTCGCCATTTTAAGCTCCCTGGTTACTGCCTTCATGCCCGCCTGCAGGCCTCGGCCCACGTTCTGCGTCTCACCCCGCAGTTCTTTCATTTCTTCCTTCATGATTGTTTCCATTTCGTTCATTTGCTTGTTCATGCCTTTTATTTCGTTTTTCATTTCGTTCATGTCCCCACTGATTCCTGCCAGCATGGCGCATAGCCGGGCCATGTCGGGCGCACTCAGCTGAGCCGATTCGGCAAGGATTGGGGGGGTTTTGGCAGAGAGGGGGAGGGAGGTGTCATACACCGCGGCCGCCGCCGCACCTATTTCGGGCTCTGGGTTCAGTTGGGCGAGTTCGTCCTGTACAACCAACATTTCCTGCGCGGGGATTTCATCCTGGACCATGGATTCTACACATTCTAAATCCATTTCTAATACCCCCGGCTCCCGCTCGCCTTGAGACGCCATCTTATTTCTCGTAAAGGGTTAATTTAAATCGCTCGTAATTTGGAGGGAATCGGGGGTCGCTCCTCTCACCCATGGACCGATTCCCGGGAATTTAGCTGGAGACAGGAGAGCCCGTTTTCCCGCTCTCCGACACCAGTGCCGCGAGGAGGGGGATGGGTTTGTGTCCCACGACCTGACACCAGTGTTGCGGATTCGCGCCCGCCGGCATGCGAGCGGCCACGTAACTCGAATCGCGGCACGTCGCCCACCGGACAGACAATTCCGTCGTGACTCTCTCGGACTAACGCTGGGAACTAGTCACGGGTGGGCCTTTCGGCCTCACCACGATCGTGCCAATCAGCCCCCCGCGTGGGATAGGGTTGTTTGCCAAATTCGACCTACCTAAGTACCCACACGGAGGGTAGACCGGGCGATCGCACCTTGCCGCAGGTCGACTTCGGACACGGGCCACTTTAAGCGACCCGTTCCGTGCTATCGGGATAACCGAGCGGTGTTATAGTCAACCTCGACGGTTCCGATTAATTATCGGGCATATTTTGCCCACTACCAACCCTTTACGTGAGGTAAGATGGAGATTCAATTAAAGAAAAGACGAAGCGAAATGGGAAAAACAGTTCAACATAAAGCACATTTATTCCGCAGCAAACGGAAAGCACACATATACAATTACAACAATTATGCACCAAAAGCAAATGTAAAAGAAACACAACAATTATGCACCAAAAGCAATTGCAATAAAAGAAACACAATCCAGATCTACTACCGACTACGCGAGCACACGGCAACACTTACACAGTTTTACTTTACAGACGGCGCCGACAACACATATACTCAAAAGCAAAAGAAAAAGGGCCACCCTCAACGACAAGGGGGCAGACGTGGTCTGTGGCGCGAGGCCGGGCGGAGCCTACCCGTCTTGTGATGAGCCACAAAATGGCGGCGGTTCCCCGACTCCGCGCTCCTCCGCGGGCCTCGTTGGCACTGCTTGGAATGGGGTGGGAACGGGGCCCCCCTTTTCCCACTATCTCAGCGCGGGGGGAAACAGGGGGGGTTGTTGGTGCTCTGGGGAAAGAGGATAGCTGGCTTGCTTGGGTCCCGCGACGAGCGACTCCACTGCGCCTCGACCGCGCTCCCGGCTTCCCCTCTCTGCAGCTCCCCGAAAGACTCGGAACCCCGACAGACCGACTCTCCTCCAGATCCATCTTGACTGCTGCAGCCACACTTCGCCGCCACCACACCTCTCCAACTCGCCCGAGCCCGAAACAGAAAACTGACTGAATTCGCCCCGCGCTCTGCGCTTTATAGTGCAGCAGGAGAACCCATATGCAAATTTCCGGAGCAGGATGGGCTCGGGGGCGGAGCCACGCTCGCCCATTGGACGGAGGAAAAGTGGGCGTGAACCTCCGCTGATTCTCGAATTTGCCTATACAGTCAAAGCTCGTTACTATGCCACCCGTCGGGACCGAGCAAAAGTGGCATAGTAGCGAGAGTGGCATAGTAACGAGATTTTGTAAAAACGGCCTTATTTTCTCAAGTTACCCATCTGTAGTTAATCTTTAGACAAAATTTATTCCAGCAAGTAAAAGGCACGACTGTTGTATAAGCTAAGCGAACGGAGAACATACACACACTAACAGAGTTCACACACTAACATATGGCATGGCGAGAAATTCACGACACACAAAGCTTTCAAGAATCGTCGGCTGGCGCATCTTCTTTCGGCGGATCTCATGCATCTCGTTGTCGAGCCGATCGCACGCTTGCATCACACCGGGCTTCCCGCTTCTCTGCTGCATGAACTTCCGGACGGTGCTACAAGCGCGCTGGGCTTCCTCGAACGGAACGATTTCCTCCTCGACAGTTACCTCGTCATCTTCGCTTTCCACCGGCTCCTCACTGCACAGAATCTCCTCCGCAATCTCCTCCAGCGTGAAATACCCGCCAGTCGCGAGGCGCTCGTCGGCTTCGAGAAAGTCAGACAGCTCGATCTCCTCGTTCTCGTGCATCTTTTCCTCGGCAGGCAGAGCTTCCCAGATGTCGGGCAGCTCCGCATCCTGTGGCTCAGTTTGGATCTCCTCTTCGATGAACTTGGCCTTCGCGAAACAGTTACTGATCGTTGACTTGCCGACCTGCTCCCAAGCACGCCGGGCGACGTGTAGAGCGTCGAGCAATGTGAACTTGAACTCCTTTCCCTCGTCTATGGCCTCAAGCCGGCGGCATAGCAGGAGCTTCTTGTAGTGGTGCTTGAGGTTCTCTATGATTCCCTGATCCATTGGTTGCGAATTGGCTGTCGTGTTGGGTGGGAAGAAGACCAGTTGGATGTTGTTCAGCTCGAGCTCGGGAGGGTGGCCAGAGAAGTTATCGAGACAGACCAGCACTCTGCGTCCCTGCTGGCCGAGTCGTCCGTCCCACGCACGCAACATCTCCTCGAAAAGCTCCGCCGTCATCCACGCCTTCGAGTTCGCCTTGTACTTGACCGGGATCTCTTTGTTCTTGAAGGCACGGGGTTTCTTGGAATTGCCAATCACCAGAAGAGGGAACTTCTCGCTGCCGCTCATGTTTGCCCCAACCAGAAGAGTGATCCTTTGCTTGCTTTTCTTTCCTCCAGTACACCGCTCTCCCCTGAAAG
>NC_140978.1:2631500-2639000 GCF_056783735.1 Eptatretus burgeri
TTCGGAAAGGCTGTGCCTCTGCACCCGCTGCTCGGTGCGCGCCCTGCACGAGTCCAGTATCGGTGCCCACAAGCGGCGCGGGAATGACGGTGATGCGATGGTTGCGAGGGCGAGTTGTGACGGTAAAGGTCGTGGCTGTTGTTGTGAAGCGGCGTTGCGGCTTGTGGTTGTTGTGTGATGGCTGTTGAGACGTGGTTGGTGGTGGTAGTAATGGTAGTAATGGCGGCTGGTCCAAAATAAAGATAGTAAAAGAAAAACGGCTATCTAGAAGGGTCGCAGCCCGAATGAATGACATTTATTCCCTCTAAACAATGGGTTTGGGCCTAACTACACATATACTTACAGAGATATCTCACCTAAGGGACCTGAATGGTGGTTTGCGAATTTCGTCAACCACAATAATATAATATATATATATATATATATATATATATATATATATATATATATATATATATATATATATATATATATATATATATATATATATATATATATATATATATATATATCTTCTTCTTTCGGCTAGCTCCCGTTAGCGGTCGCCACAGCGGATCAACTTGTTGTCCGCATAATGATTTGGCATAGATTTTTACGCCGGATGCCCTTCCTGACGCAACCCTGGTCACCTCTTACGACACACAGGGATATGGTACACCTATTCTAACCGGGGCATACACCGGGCCCAGTACAACTGGTACTCATTTCGCCGACCTCGGAAGGATGGCAGGCTGAGTCAACCCTCTGGTGTTTTCGACTTGGTATATATATATATATATATATATATATATATATATATATATATATATATATATATATATATATATTAATTCAGGGTCCCAACGGGGCTTGAACTCAGGACCTTTTGGGTCCCAAGCCACTTCCCTAACCACTGCGCCAACACCAGGCTATATATATATATATATATATATATATATATATATATATATATATATATATATATATATATATATATATATATATATATATATATATATATATATATATATATATATATATATATATATATATATATATATATGTACATACATACACATATATACATACATATTTTTTTAATCGAAACATGTGGCGTGTGAGAAGCACACCCCCACTCTCCAGTGGACACATTCCTGTCATGGAAAAACTCCAAGGTCGCCCTTGGTTAAATCAATTTATTACTCACGTGCACGGAGAAAAGCATAGCATCAATCAGCTTTGAAACTCCTCCAGCTCTGCAGTGCCAGAGGATTGACATGTACCAATTGGAAATAGGGATAGGTCATGTGAAAGACATCTGATACTGAGTAATCAACATGTGATATTTTGCATAGAAAATAAATAATTCAGAGACTTGGAAAGAGGGGAGAAAGGGGAAGGAGCACTCAAATACTCTGTCAGCAGATCTTAGGTCGAATAAGTTCACTTCCTAAGTACAATGCATTCTTTACACAAGTTATGCATTAATTTATGATAACTGACTCACTCAAGGCTTGTGCCTGGGGTGTTAATCACAAGATAGAGTCGTAACTGCACATTTCCGCTCAAAGAGGAAGTACTAGAAGAGGAAGAACAGAAACCAACCACAAGGCCATGAAGTCGCTATGCTTTAACAAAACAGCTTTTAGCATTAAAAAGCATTTCAAAACATAATTAATACAAAAACACCAAGGCCTGGTGACAGTCCTGTGATTCACAGAACTTTATGATCACCTTACATGGCCACAAATAGTTGATGCAGACTATTATGCACATTTTATAAGATTGAATTTATTTTTTACTTCCACAGTCTTACAAACTCCACGTTTTGATTTACCCACCAATCACATCATGTGCCTTCTGGTTGAATGGTTTGCCATCGCGGTGTCAAAGAATACTCAATTCCTCTTGTACATTTGAACCATTTATTTAATACATATGCACATGGAGAATCAGAGGATATCCCATAACACAAGCAAGCAACATGTTTTATCCTCTGATCCTAATAGTACATGGATTTTGACTTCCTTTTCCTTGAAGCAGTTTTCCTTGGAGGCGAACAGCCGAGTTCCTTCGATATTATAGCATGCGGTATGGGGGCGGCACGGACGTGTAATGGACAGAAGCACAGCACAATGGGGTTTATACTCAAACCCACAATGAATAGACAACACAAGCAACTTAAATAAATACAGGGGTTTAATGAAAATAAATCAAATATTAACAGTGGTAATAATTCAAAATGTAATTATAAAAATGGAAGGGGAGGTAAACGAAGTCTTATTTTGAGGTGCTTCTTCACACACAATTATAAAAACGAACAAGGGGGAGAGATTAAACAACAGAAAAATCCCTCCTTTATTCTGACACTTAGCTTCAGGTCCAGAAGTGATCTTTTATGAGCTTTGGGTTGAACCGCATTGTCCTGCGTGGGACACCGCACCCAAAATGGCACTGGGCTGGTTGCTGGGCAGGAAACGTATGTGAGGTAATTGGTGGAGAAATGGACTACCTGACACTTGCAAACCACTGGATGCCACAATACCCAACGTTACCTGCAGAGCCATCCCAATTTACCTATTCCAAATTTCCACGAGCCCTGTCTCTCTGGTGCAGGTTATTGACATGGATCTTCCCTCATACACTCATACATAAACCCAATATCAATCATTCATTCCAACCCTGAAAGACCATGGCTTAAATGTTATTACACACATGTGTGATCCTCAACTTGGCAGCGGGGGTGCGGGGTACCGTACAACAAAAATGGTGGGGACACTTCTCGTTGTGGTCCCCGCAGTCCAAAAACAAGTCGCCGACTTACGACTTCTTTGCCCCCCCCCCCTTTCAACTACTCGATCCTTGACAGCCAAATAGCTCTTTTGTTGTACGCCTCGCTGGGGAGGGTCGCCTCACCATACAGCCTTTCTCAGCCTCATATGGGTCACCAGGGATTTCCTTACCGATGGTTGCCCAAATAAGACCCTCCTCTCTGACGGATCTCCATTTCTCCACAACATCCAGGCTCTCTCACAGCCTCATACACTACCAGCTGCCAGGGACAAATTACCTCAGGCAGAGCAGCAGTCACTGCTCCTCCAGAACTTGATCCATTCCTGTGGACCCACAAATCTTCCCCACCCAGACAATCCAACATCTTATTTCCTCCCCTGCTGTCATTCAATTCTTGAACATTGCAATGTAAAAATTGTGATCATGTTTCGACACTGCCATGGCCTGTGCTTACATGTTATAATCTGTATTCACTCTCCAAACACAACTCAATTCTGGATACATAACAGATATCAACATCATTAGACAATTTTGGTTTCCAAACCAATCCCTTTTCCAGCCATTGAGTCACTCTTGCCCGTTCCCGTACCAATTTCCCATGTTCCAATTTCGAAGCAAAATTTATTTGTTTGTTTATTTAGTTATTTATTTATTTATTTTTGTCTCTCACTCCAAAATCTTGAAGATCACCCTGGCTAATGTTTTGATGTAGTTGTAGATTACAAGCACACCCCCGACAACGAGATGTCAGAGAATCAGATCAGCCACAGGAGTTGTGTCCATAAAGATTATTGCAAGAGGCAGCAGAATCGATGCCTACACCCCCCTCCAGGATCTGATAGACCGAGATTTCTCTCATCCACTTCCAGAAGCCGACATCCTCCTCTGGGATCCGGCAGACCCAGATTTCTCTCATCTGTTCCCACAAGCCGACTTTGGGCTGTTATGAGAGATGGAGTGAGTTGAGATGTGTTTTGGCCTCGTGCCACTCTTAATGTTCCTCTTTCATCTTCCCATACTGTCATTTACTTGCCCGCACTTTCTTTTCAGCTCCAGCAAGCCCTTGCTGTACTTGTTTGGCTTGCTGACAGTGCAACCCATCCATTTCAGCTTGCAGGGCTAGGGCATTAGCCTGCACATGCTCCCGGCAGCTGCGATCACAATCCAACTTGGCTTCGAGCTCACACACTCGCTCTGGAAAACTTTTCATCACTTTCTGTATTTCGCTTCCGAAGGACTGCAATTCAGTACATAATGCCCTGTTTGCCTGGCGTAAGCTCTCTATCAACAGCGATTCCTTATAAAAGTCATCTTTCTTTTTCTTCTCCTTCTTGCATCCAATCCAACAATTTTCATCCAATGGTTCGTTCTCCATGACACATTCTTCAACTTTAAACTCCCTCTCAAGTGGCACAATGTCCAGAGCATTATTCTCAACCACTGGATCAAAAGAAGACTGACAAAGTCCTTCATAAAGTTCAGCACAGGTCCCACGACCAACAAGTCCAGTACTTGGTAATTCATCTTCGTCATGCACTTCATCCACCTTTTTCTCCTCAATATCCCTTGATGAAGAATCTATTCAGATGTCATCCAGAAGGAATTCCTGGGGTACATCAGCCACTGCAAGTTCATCCAATGAAAAATGCTGAACATCATCTTCATCACCAGAATCCTTAACATTTGCACCAAGTGGGGGAATTTTCTCTTCAACACTTGCACTTGACTGACTTTGGTTCATTTCAAGATATAATAAACTTCTTGCTCAACTAGTGGAGAGTTACAGCTGCTGCATCTCTCCTCCTCAACACACCCTTCTTGGGATTGCTCCAATCCTGGCTCGACAAAACAAACTTCAGGACTTGCCTTCCTGTAAGTGCCCAGTTTGGGAAGCAGTGCTTCAGGACGATCACTTTCCTCATCCAGCACCTTCACAACTTTCATGTTATTTCCATTCACAGTTTGTGTGGATTATGTGGTTTTACCGTGTGAGACGTAATCCGCAGTGATGCTCACCATAACAGTAGGAGGTGTGTCTGATGTATAAACAAAGAATTTGGTCATCATTGGTTATATATTTATCGGTATGCCATCCTGATGAGGGCAAATAAGTTCCAAATCCGGATCGGTGGCTCGGTTTGATGTTTAACTGACGTTGACCATGTAGTCTTTGTCTGTTTGACAGAGTCACCAGGCCGAAGTCTCTGTGTTGGAGGTGATGGCTTTCATGTGGAACTGTGTCCAATGGGGATCAGGGGAGTGCTCGTCACACTCCACATGTTTAGATTTGCCTGCCAATCACATCAAGTGCCTTCTGGTTGAATGGTTTGCAATAGCAGTGTCAAATAATTCTCAATTCCACCTGTACATTTGAGTCATTTATTAAAACAAAACGTATGCGCATATGAAGAATCCGGGGATAACACAACAAGCAACAGACTCTTCCCCTGACTCTGCATTACATGGAGACTTTGAATTCTAATATAGTATTCAGTGAGACTATGTCTGTTCATCCTCCAGACATACTGACACCATGGCTGATATTTTTGGGTTCAGGGGAGGGATCACTCACACCCTTGTTGCAGTAAAAATTCAGGGTTAGCTTAATCTTGAAGGGCTGAGGAATATTTATGACCTGAAGGTTGATAGGAGATCTGGTCATTCTCTTCACAGACATTCCATTTAAGCTAGACTCCTGTTTCAAGCCAGACTTTCAAACAACAGTATATAATTATTTATGCATAATAATCCTTTAATAAGCTAAATAGAATAATAGATCGTTCTATTATACTGAATAGAGATTAAAGATTATTTGGAAGGCCAATCTGTTTTGGGGAACAAGGGGTATATTTATTTATCAGATTGATTATCTTCCAATACAAAAAAGAGACATAAGGTCATTTAAAATGCAAATATATTATAAAAAATGGATACATGTTCAAGCACATAGATGAAATATCATGTATTTGAGTACATTTCCCATTAAAGGGTTATAACAACACATTGTGTGAAATGCTAACAACATTTACTTTTTCAAGTTAATTATCAATCAAGTTTAATTGGCAACATTTTTATTTTTATTTGTTATCACCCTTAAACCCATTATGCTAATTTTGGAGAAACTTGCATCGACAATCCTCCCTTTTTGTCATTCACACAAAATCACAATCAAGGAATTTTTAAAAGTCCACACAGGCAATTCTTGAATGAACATTCCATATTCCCAGGACATCAGCACAGACGACAAGCACAGTCATTGTCACAAAATGAGAAGATGCCATTAGCAACACAAGGAAGTCACTGGATGCTGTGTATCCATGTTGTCATGAAGAAGCTGACACTCAAATATTTGTACACGCCAGGGATGCAACGACGGATGGTTGCAAGTCCATTATCATTAAGGCTAATGACACGGACATACTAGTGATAGCAATATCTGTACTGCCATCCTTACAGGAACTAGGTCTTGAGAACATGTGGATTTCCTTTGGCCAAGGAACCAAGGAACGATGGATTCCAGTCCATGAGGTAGTTTCTGCAATAGGGCCTGAGAAAGCTAGAGGGATCCCATACTTCCATGCGTTCTCTGGATGTGACGTCGTGTCTGCCTTCCGCGGTAAAGGGAAGAAAACTGCATGGCAGACTTGGAACGTCTTTGATGATGTTTCTGAAACATTCACCAATCTCAGCCAGCATCCAACATTGATTCGTGATCTTGACTTTTTTGAAGTTTTTTTTATTTTTTATTTTTTTTTCAAATTTTTCAAAATTTGGATTTTCAAATGGCCAATCAGGCAGATTTGATTAGAATCCCCTGGAGAACAAATGTGCCAAATATGATGCTTGTATCATCATTTGCACGATTACTCTCAAAAATTGCTGTTATCTGCCCCACTAAGACAGTAAAGGTACTTCAACATCTTCATACCTTCCTTACAACCTTGTCAGCCAAACTGGCATTCAGTTCCCATGTATAGTCCAGGTAGTTTTAGATTATTTCAAGAAACCCTTCACAGGGACTTCAGATTCGCCTTCACTGTTACAGCAGAACCGAATTCTGACTCTCAACATGAGCGAGAAATACAATCCATACTCCCAATTATTTTTTTTAGATTGACAGTCAGTTTGATATCAGTCACTACCCCTCCAGTAAATCATTTTATTTGGCATGACCAGTCTCCTATCTCTACATCATGATGTCTCATGTTTGTTCAGCCATGTACCTCCATGTAGAAATAAACAAGTCATCAATTAAATCTGAGACTTCATCTTGCAATTAGGATCTCAACTGTGTAAACATCTGGATGTGTAAAACGTGTACCTCCGTGGGACGCTCCAACTGAGCATTCCCGCCTCGTGATATGGCGCGTTAGCTCCTCATCCTCGTTCGATCACCGGGACTCGTGGCACTGTGCACTCTGCACTGATCCATCATCGGCGGCCGGTTGGCAAGCCCATCCGGATCCGTGGCCGAGATGCTGCACGATGATGGCAAGGCAGTGAGACCCACTCGCACGCTCTCGTACAGGCTGTGGTGAAGACGAACGAGGGGAGCAAAGCAGGGCAGCCACACACACTCAACCCTCTCTGCTCAACGCTCTAGATAGCTCTGTGCTGCTCTTTTTTTAAGCCCTGGGCGAAGGATGGGGTGAGGACCAGATAGTGACGTGCTGTGGCCCAAATCCTGCTCCACTATTGGGCCACAGTGGCCCTAGCCATGCCCCAGAA
>NC_140978.1:2644000-2696500 GCF_056783735.1 Eptatretus burgeri
AGCTAACATCTGCAAACTTACTCTTTTTCATTTAACACCATTTCAAATAAAAAAGTGGTATGGAGTATGGAAATGTGGTGGTGCAATGCCATCAACATTTTGCAAAACAACACCACCAAGTTAATATGGGATGAAGCAGCAACAATAATTGTCCATGAGGCACAGCAAAAGTTAGAAACAGCAAACAATTTATTGTTGGTTGGCATCAAAGCAGTATTGGCTCAATGATGTTGCATTGCATCAAGGCAACCAATGATATTGATGGCAGGCTTGCAGCAGCAAGGTTGAGGTGAATGGCTACTGGTGATTGCAGGTGGTCTGGCCAGCAGGGTTACCATCTCATTGTCCTCC
Source organism: Eptatretus burgeri (assembly GCF_056783735.1). NCBI lineage: Eukaryota > Metazoa > Chordata > Myxini > Myxiniformes > Myxinidae > Eptatretus > Eptatretus burgeri. The sequence continues at coordinate 2,644,352 of NC_140978.1, forward strand.
CACCCTCCTCCAAGGCTTGCGGAACATTTGTGTAAAGTTTCCCCTCAATATGTCCAGCCGTTCTGGAGAAGATTTTTTTTCGGTTTTATGGTAAATCCAATATGGCTACCAAACCATGTGACTTATGATGTGATATGTGGGAACCTTTTCTTCCTCATGGAGAGGTGTTCATACGTGTAATGTTTTACCTCGATCTGTTCCGCCGTTTTAGAGAAGAAGATTTTTGAAGGTGTTTTTTTTTCTAACAATATGGCTGCTGAATCACGTAACTGATGACGTCATTAAAAATTGTCTGTGGACCATTTTATCCTGAGATTACCATGAATTTTCATACTGATCAGATATAACATTCTACATATGCAATGACGTCATAATGAAGGCACCTATGACATCATCAATAATCACACTATTCCCCATGAGGAGTACTTGCTATTTGCCAAGTTTCAATTTTTTCCTTGATGCAGTTTCAGAGATACAGAGGTCAAAATTTTCCATTTTGCCAGCATGGCTGCCACACCACCTAACTTGTGACGTCATAATTATCAAATAAACATTCTTCATAAGTATTCGCTCATATGGTTAAAATTTTGTCTCGATCCGACAAGCGGTTGCAGAGAAAAACACGAAAGTACTGTGCGGACAAACAAACAGATAAACAAACGGACCTAATGCAATTCCTTCTCCGGCGAGGGTAATAAAGCAAATGTATGTATGCATGTATATATGTATATATGTATGTACATTTGAAAATCGTAGAAAAAAGACGTGGCTGTCCCGATCTCCAAAATTTTTTTCATGTGTTGGTGGGACACAGAGTCAGTTCATGCAGAACAAAAAAAATCCCACTCCCTCATACCCCCAAAAGGGGGGCGGGAGATGACTTGCCAATGCTCCCATGAGGAGGGGGTGTTCTCGTCCATGAAATGCCAATCCTATTTTGGGCAATCTTCATCCTACATTGCGTTTTTATTTTATTTAAAAACAAGCAATATTACCCTTAAAATGCCTGCTTTGTCACAAATTTGGCATGAAATTATGTATCTGAATTTGTGATTTGGGAGACTCTCCTTATCTTTTTGCTGATGACTCCATCCTTAATTGCAAGACCATTGTTCAAAAAATCCAAAGTTCTTTCAATCTCTAAGAACCTCTCCATCTACTGCCTCCTTTCTGGTATTGCACCCTCTGCCATTTCCATGCTCTGTCTCCACTCCTCCCATCCCCAAGGTTTCTCCATGGTGCACACATTCTAGCACTGACCCACATCTGATGAAACTCTCAAAATCCAGGATAACTGCTTGCCTCCGCTCATATATTATTTTCGCTCGCAGGTGGAACCAACTTCCTCAATTTGTTCAATTTAATTCTGCACTCCAGGGCTTCAAGATGGTTCTGCACATTCCCCTTAGGTCACCTCCCATCTTTACTGATGATATATTTTACACTCATTTGTAGTACCCCCCCCTCTTAAAGCTCCCCCTCCACTTCCTTTCCATGTTATAGTATTTTCTCCCCTCTCCCTGCACCCACATTTCTGTTTTATTCCCATTGATGTTTCACCCAGCGTTTTTCTCTTCTTGATATTTGAGCAATTTCTTGTTGTTTGAGCTTGCATCAAGTTTGTTCATCCCCTGTGGCCCCTTCCCTCTCTCATTCTTCACTTCAAGCATTCTTCCTCTAAGAAGCCCTCTGTTGTGTCCCTTTACCTCATGATCAATGTGTATTCCTGCGATCCACTGTGTTTGAGCTGTTCTGTTCCATGTTGTAGTACAAAAACGAGATATGCAATGTTGCAGCTTTTCATTTTGTTTTACCCGGAGTTCTATTTACTGCGGTATACAATGTACAAAATATTGTTTTGATTGAATTCCTTTTGTAAACATAATTGATTCATGTCATTTGAATAGCACTATTGTCAGGACTAATTTGAGTCTTTAAAGGAAGATTTAATTGTTTCCTACATTTCTTTCTATTATATACTGTACTGTAGAATGTGGCATAAATTGAGCATCAACAAAAGATACCTCACTCATGCTTCCTGGTTTTTTTTTGTCTGAAAGCCAATTGAGGCATCTGAAGATGGTCGTCTACACAGACTATCACCGAAATGAGGAACTGATGGAGAAAATATGATCTGAGTGTACCAAGTTCAGTGTTGGTATTTAAGGAATATTTGAGCATCTCATTGTAATTTACGATTTAAAGGTAAAATTATGAAAGATAAATATTAAAACCCTGTGGTGCCTGCATTGTACAAAATCATGAAAGGGAGGCCACCATAACAGAATGATGCCATCTCTATTCATGTCAAAGACATAAACGATCGCCTGTGCTTGACAATTTTAGTTTGGAAGACATGCCATTTGTGCTGCCTGAGCAAATGGACAGCAGAGCAAGATTGGAAGAAATAAAAATTGTAAATTGTTTTGGCTGTCTGAACTGCCATGCCTCAAAGCATTCGAGCCACAGCAGTGGTAGAGTAATTATATGAACACTTTCTATATGCGGGTACACATACAAATAAATGCATGTGCACGAGTGCTTACACACACATGCACAAAAACAGATAAATGCAAAGAAAACGAATGAGATGAAAACCATGCTCGTTTACATCACCGTAAAGCTGTCGCTGTACTGGGAGCTTGCATGCCTTCCACCGATTCAATGTGGTCTCGAGCTCTATTTCCGGCTACATCGAATACGACAACTAACTCCATTTTAATGTGGAGCTAAGAGGTGCTGATGCACGGTGAAACTTATCTTGAAATATTAGGATTCTTAGCTCATTCCTGAATCAAAGCTTGAATTTAATCCATATAATACTTGCTCAAAACCCTGGGAGAGATTACTTGTGTAAAACATTGAATTAGGTCTCTGGTTTATATCTAATTAATATAAATCTAGTGGGTGTCAAAAAAAATCAAACCCTGTAAAACTTTCCAGACAGATGATGGATAAAAACAAAGGAGAATAAACTCCGTGAATGATTTCTCAAAGGATATAAAGGCTTGAAAGCTTGCCACTACTGTATGTTTATCTTGGAGCAGTCATTCAACACAGAGAAATAATAGTAAACAGTTTTATTTCACAGCTTGAACTTCAAGGGAAATGTCTAGTTTAACAGTTAAAGTGGTTCACTGATTGCATTTTCAAAGACCTTTTTTTTTTACTTCAACAAAAATCACGTACTGGCAGTTACAACTCAGGTTGAAATGTTGCTTTTGGAATCAATCATTTTAAAAGTGTTTTCCCATGCTTGACTTGCAGGTTATGTTGGTGGTGAAAAACGTTAAAACACTTTTTTCATCCAGTACTTTTAGATCTCTAGATATTTGAAAAAACCCTTTGAACCTCTGCAGTCATTTGACCGTTTCCTCCACTCGGACAAAAACCTAGCTTTGTGCTTGTATAGCTTTCAAGAAGGATAAAAATTACTTTTAAAAACATTTAGTCCATCATTAGTGGTGAAACTTTTAGCTTTTGCAAAAGCAAAATAAGCACCAATTAAAAAACATTAAAAACTAGAGTATTCATAGAACGTGCAAAATGGTCGAGATGGTGTAAAATTCCGTAATATTTTGTCCAACTACTGCTAAATGGAAGGGTTTTGAAAGTGCCAAGAAGGTGATTTGTTTTCCACAGCATTCAAGTAAATAACTCAATTGAAATAAAATAAAGATTTTTGAGGTTGTAGAAAAAAATACTTTTTCAGAAATTTATCACCATTGATGTCTTTTACAACACATGATTTAAAACATTACATTAATCCTTCATGCCTGGTTGTGTCCTTTATGACGTCCATAAAAACGGAAAATATCTTGTTTGGAATGATTTTCAATTTTATTTGACTGCCAGACAGGCAGATAGATGAAGAAAATTAATTCACTCCTCTCTGCGCATGCACAATCGGCACGAGACTGTACAATTTATCAAATTCAGAGACAAAGTACTTCTAAACTGCAGTTTCGTGTTTTGATTCATGTTCCGATTCGTGTTCAAAATATAACATTCAATTTAAATTAAGTTGTTCCTCGATGATAAACTGACGTCAACATACCAATAGACAGACAAAGTAAACCAATCACTTTACCCCGCTTTTCACTTTGCACGTGTGGGATAAAAAACTGCTACATTGCACGAACAGAACAAATATGTCTGCTTATGTGCAGAGTTGACCTACCCACTTGAAGAGATTTGTCAGCCACTTCCATTGTCAGCCACTTCCCCATTCAGTGGGCTCCTCAATAACCCGTACCTATCATACTAAAATACGCAATTTGGTGTTTGTCTGTTTGCCTATTTGTCGTTGCTTTCCAATCTCAACCAAATTTGCCAGGGGGAGTAAGGCTCATATTACGAAGGTTGTAGCGACTTCATTAGCTCCCCTCACCCACGGCTTGTTTTCCCTTGAACAAACACTGTGTTAAGGTATATAGATAGCAGCTTATCATGACATTTTTCCAAGGCTGCTTCCAATAGGAAGAGTAATAAAAACAATAATGATAATGGCATATTCAAAATATTAACGTTATGACAAAGCAATATTATTGTAGGTCCAGAGTTCATTCTAGTTGTCTGGTTCGAGTCCGGTGAGTCACCTCAATACAACAATAACGGTCAGTTGAGTCGGCAGTCCCGGACTCGACTACGGCCTTCCCACTTCCGATACCATACCTGTGAGACCATTGAATCAGCCAAGCATTATGCTAATTGGGACCATACACCTCGTTTCTAATTTGACCGAGCAAAGCTGAGAGGTGCACGGAAGTAGGGTGAATATGCTGATTCTGGCTCACTTTTCTCCATGTAAGTGAATGGGGGATTTTCAGCGATTCATTTTTTTCCCCTAAAAATAAACCCCCTTTTTATCCCAAGGTATATTTATTTGTCTCCCCTTTTAACCTAGGGGCATTCTTTTCAAATAACCAATGCAATAAGATAAAGATTTGTTCAAGTAGTGAAGTAGTAATGTGATTTGTTAAAGGTGATTCAAAGAAATATCTGAAACATGTAAGCCGAGGGGCACTATTTTTCAAATAACCAATGCATATTGTTTCGCTCACTCATTGAACCTATAAATATTTGTTCATTCTCAAATTCCTTCAATAGTTTAATTTTCTTTGCACAATAATCCACATCTAAAATATTTAAAAATAAAACATTTGAATCTTTATATTTTTTTAAGATACCCCTTTTGTGCCATTACGAAATGATAAACTCTCTTAATTCTCTTGTTTGACCACCTTCTGAGCCACATTTCATTTTGAGATGATAGTAAAGTGTTTTTCCATTGTTCAATTGATAACCATCAAAGTTTTCAGTCCATTCAAGGATATTTTTTTTTCTTTACATCCTCAAACTTACTAGTTTTTAAATTGATTCGCTTGTTTGTTTTATTTACTTTTGTTTTAGTAATTTTTTCAATAAGACTTATTTGATATTTTTCACATTCATTATGTTTTCCATTTATATACCAAGACTGAGATTTTCTCCACTCTTGAGTTTGATTAATACTTGGTTTGACCATTTATATATTGTGAAAAAACGCGGCAGAGCCCTTAAAAATTCGAACCCATCTTCCCATCGTTAAAACACAATCTATTGTATACACCCTATCATACAATATCCAAATGGAACACAATCTATTCCATTATCTAAAATAAATCTCTTCTCATCAAAGGCTACTAATGCCTTTTTATTTAATTCTTCACTTTATATCTTATGTTTATAACTTCTTATTGTATTCATTTTCCTATATTCTTCTTTCTTTTTCATCAAACAATTATAATAATTTCTAAAAGTTATTGATTTCTTTATTACATATTTCTTTATTCCCTTTAACCTCTTATCAATCTGATCACCATACTTATAAGCGTATGCCTTTGCTCTCAATCCAATAAACTCACTCATTACTTTTCCACCCAACTCATCCTTAAACTTACCAATAACCTTTTCATTCTTTTTTGAAAATAACTCACTCTTCTTACTAAAATTGCTTGTATCATATACTCCAATATTTTTCTTCATATCTCTGTAAACATCATCAGTTTTTATATCGCGGATAAAACTATCAGTGTCCATAAAGAACAATGAAACATTTTCACCATACTCTTTCTTTAAGCCATTATACAAATAATCATACATCAATATCTTTGATAAATCAAGAACTGCTTTTCCAATATGAATTGGTTTATCCATTACCATACTTTCCTTTTCCATATGAATAGCAGAAAAGTTCTCTGAAAAAACCTCTTCTGTCTTAAAACTTGGTTTATTTATCAATCCAGAAGCTTCTTTCCAAGATGTTGCAAATCTAATGTTTTGCCTGTTTCTAACATTCTCCATTGTCTTTCCAAAGATAGCATTATTCATCAATTTATAGAATTCCCCTTCAAATTTTATTTTTGTATTTGTTCTCATATCTGTATTGAATTTAATATACTTTTTCATCCAAGGACTTTGTTAAAATTTTAAAACTCTATGAATTTTAGCAATCCTTCTCTCAAAAACTGTTTCAAGCTTCTCTGATGCAAAACATATCCCTCTTTATCATAGAATGTTGTTAATAACTTTTCTGTTAATTTGCCTTTAATATTAAAACTTTTATGATAATCACTTAACTATTCTTTCTTTGGGGTTTCTTTCTCGCATTCAAAAGGAAGGTCTTTATGCTTATTATGAAGATCACTTGGGTACCTCAAATCAAATTCAAAATAATAACCTTCTTCTTCCTCATTCAATTCCTCTTGAATTCAAATAACATTCAAATAACAATATTCATCAAAGCTTTTTCATAATCCTTTTCTTCCACCCACTGTAATTTACCATAAGGCAGAGATTGAGACATTGCCCATCCATACAAATTATTAGCATCAAAATACATCAAATAATTACTATCTTTTCACTATCATAACTTAGCAATAACCTTTGTTTTAGTTATTACTTACAATAACTTACCAATATTTATTATTTGCTTCAGCATATCTTTTTGAACATACTTGTGATATTTCACCTCTCTTAGACTTCTCAATCATCAAAAGCATATCTACATCACTGATTAAATCTATATCTTGTTTTGTCATTTTCAACATTGCACTCCAAGCTAAACCAGGAGCTGTGAAATAGTGAGCAGGATCTAATCCACAACAATTTTTATTATGACAGAGTGATCTAAAAGCTTCAAACACATCAGCTAACAATAAAACATCTGTTTTTAGATATAAATCATGATATTCTCCAAGGTTCTTTATCTTAAATATTTTCCATATTTATTGTGTGTTTTTATATTCCTTATCACTTATCTCTTCTTCATAAAGGTTATTATGGAAACTTTCTTTTGAAGGAAGTTGTGTTTCTTTAAATCTCATAAATGAATCCATATAATCATAAGGATAAATTCCCTTACTTGGAAGAATTTTCTCTTTACTTTGAATTTCATTCCTTGTTTGAATTTCCTCTCCAGTTAGAATTCCCTCTTTAATCAGAATTTCATCTTTAATCAGAATTTCCTCTTTAGTTAGAATTTAATTTATTGTTAAAATTTTCTTTATAATTAGAATTTCATCTTCAGTTGGAATTTCTTCATTAATTTCCTCATTAATTATAATTTCCTCTTTACTTTGAATTCTCTCTTTAATCTGAATTTCCTCTTTAGTTAGAATTTCCTCTTTTGGAATGAATGAATTAAGATTTGGAAAAGAGCCCGTGGAGCTAAGATTTGATGCAAGGTAGGCTGTTAGTGGTGTTGCCATAAACTTGTAAGAATGTAGAAACCTAATACGAGTTAAAGGTTTTGTGAATATCATTTTTGTAAATGAAATATACTTTTGACTTGTGTTTGTTATGGCAGAAATATTCCCTGGTGTTTTTGAAAGTTCTTTTATAAAAAAAATGTGTCATAGTTGGCGCTGTTGTGAAGAAAGACTGGAATAAAAGAAGGAAATTTAAAATTAAGATTACAACAGGAATGAGCGGGACCTCTATATTTACCAGTAAGATGACATTGATCCTTAACTTTTGACTCCTCAATTTCCTCCTCACAAATATAACAGATATTGTTCTTTCTAAATTCTAATTTTTCTTCTTTGATTAATTTCATCGGTTCATTTGTTTCTTTCATTAATTTAGTTCATCTTATACAATCCTTTTCTAATCGTTTTACAAACTCTTGTGAAGCTTTTTTTCCACGATAATGTTCAAGTTTTTTTTTAACTTTTCTCCAACAGATGATTTGATATAATAACAGAAACCACAAGGAATATGTTTTTGATATTTATTTGTATATGATTCTTTTAGATTAGGAGAAGCAGTATTTATCCTTTTTTAGGATACATTCGAAATCAGCGTATATCACAAATGGGTGCATGATAGATTTATTATAATCTTCAAAATAAATCTTTTCACCAGGTTTAGGCATTGTAATTACAGCTGATTTATGATTACTACAATATTTTGAATGTTCTTCTAATCGTTCTTTTGTATGAAATGAATTAAGACATCGCTTACAAGGATATATTTTGTTTGCTGTTCTGAATACCTGAGAAGAGATTAATCTTGATAAATTATTGATGTATGTATAATGTGAATTCTTTCCAACACTAAAATATAAAAGATCAATGTGTGTTTCTTCATTTTTATAGTCAGGTCAGGTATGGGAGCATGTGCCAGAACAGCGCGTCGCTGCGTCCACTTTCCGCCGGTACTCCAGGGGCCTCCGTCTGGCCATCCCCCAGGCAGATGCCAGGCCCATCCCCATCTCCTTGAGATGATGGTCAACCTGCTGCAACCATGAGGCATGTGGTCGGCCCACTGGCCTCTTCCACTCATGAGACTCCCTCGCTGAGAAAATCTGGTGAGCAGGATCAGCGTCAGGAAAACGAGCCACATGTCCATACAGCCGCAACTGATGCTCACGGACTATGCAGGTAACAAATCTCATCCGAGTCTCTCTCAGCAACTGCTCGTTGGACACAAAATCCGACCAGCGATAGCCAAGGATTCTCCAAAGAGACCTGGTACCAAAGGAATTAAGTCTCCGTCTCAGATGCTTGGTCAGAGTCCAAGTCTCGCATCCATAGAGCAAGACTGGAAGTACCAAGGACCTGAAGACTCGGACTTTCGTCCTCCCGCACAGGTACAGGCAGTGCCACACCCCATGATCCAGTGAATCCATGACTCCCCAGGCCCGACCCAGACGTCGATTGACCTCTGACTCACAGCCAGCAGAGACATGAATATCACTGCCAAGGTAAGTGAATCTCTCCACGACCTCAACATCCTCACCACAAACAGACACAGACAGGACAGCAGCATCCAAGATGTCACCGAAAGCCTGGATCTTAGTCCTCGCAAACTCCTCAGCTACTCGCTCATCCCTGAGCTTGCTAACATCCAGCCAAGGCTGGGATGGTACCATTCTCCAGGATTTAAGGTGCAGCTTTAGAGTTGCTACAACAAGCCTGTGGTCAGTATTGAGGAACTGAGCACTCCGGTAGACCCTGCAGTTCTGGATCATCCTCCAACGACCGTCAATGAGGACATGGTCAATCTCCTTTGCCACACCGCCAGCGTTGGAATACCAAGTCCAGCGATGAGCTTGTGGGCGCTGAAACCATGAACCAGCCACCCTACGTCCATGACTTCTTGCAAAGTCAAGGAACTTAGTGCTATTCTGGTTCATAGTTCCTGACCCATGGGGACCAACACATGTCTCATAACCATCCCTATCAGTTCCAGTCGATGCATTGAAATCCCCCAAGACAAGAAGTGTATCTCGTCTGGGGCACTGATCAACCACAGACTCGAGTGTGGCGTAGAATGCATCCTTCACGGTGAGATCACTCGCCTCAGTCGGAGCATAAACAGAGACCAGGGAAATGACACCTAAGGAGTGACGAATCCTTAATCTCATAATACGCTCGTTGACCGGTGTTACCTCAATTATCATTGGGGTCAGCTTATTGGACACAGCTACAGCAACTCCTTGGGTATGGTAATCATCAGAGTGACCAGACCAATCGTAGGTGTAACCACCCACCATTATCTCGCCGCAATCCGGTCTCCGAACCTCAGAGAGAGCTGCAATCCCGATGTCCAAACGCTTGAGCTCAGATGATAACAGACAGGTGATCATCCTCTCTTAGGGATAGGACATTCCAGGCACCCACCCGAAGGGACCGCCTCAGGTTAACCCAAGGAGACCGCCGTCTGGTGGACGACACCTCAGCACCACTCCGACACACTCTCCCGCAATCTGACCCAGGGATGTTACCCCGTGGTTTCCCTCCTATCATCAAAGATTGGGGGTCCCGAAGGCTTTGCCCCAAATCCCGTCATCCGGTGAGCTGCCCTGCGAAGGGAAGCTGCACAGGAGGTACTCCCACGGAGTGGGTTTTCAGATTTTTTTGCGTTTTTGCTTTTTGTGTTTTTTTTTTTATAGTTGTTTGAAATATTTAATTCCTGAACTTTATTTTCTCTAGTTAATCCATATACATTAATAGAAAGATTCTTCTTTTTCTCAAATTTAGGAATATCTGTTAGTGGCATTGGGAATTTAAAATCTTTAATGTCCAAGGTATTCTCATATTTCATATATTGTTTTACTCTTTCTGAATTACAATTTGGTATATGTAAGTGAGCAAGAACAGACCTGAGAAAACATTTATTATCATTGTTCTTAATATTAACAACTGTCTTCTTTCGTTTTATTTCTTTTGGTAATTCAATACAAGAAGAAGCTTTAAGAGGGTTTGCTTTTAGAATGTGTATATCTAAAAAGATGATTTTTAAAATATTAAATCCACTTCCTACCACTGTATTATCAACATCCTCCTCTTGTTTTGATAGTTCTTCATAAACCCCACAATTCAAAAAATCTTGAAATTATGTTATAAAATGAAGATCTGTTCTCATTTAAGGAATTTGTTCTTCATCTTGTCTTTTCATATTCATTTTCACTCCCATATACAACTTTCAAGTTTTTATTATTATTAAATATTTAATAAAACTATTAAATATCTATTTAATAACTTTTTCAACATCAGGTTTCACTATTTCAATTTATTCAGCTATTGATGATGGACCGGGTTCTCCAAATTGAAAAATCCTTATTTTTATATGCGCTTTAAATGCCCCATCAGTGTTTTCAATATAATAGTCTCCCTTTACTTTAAACTCATTCCTCTTGTGTTTTTGTGATTGAAGATGTCTATTATAACTACTCTTCAAAACATCCTTTGAGCAGATATCACAATCTTTTCTTTCCAACTCAAGAGGAGATATTTGATGAAATAGATTAAATGCATGTTTGTTGGTTTGAAGGTGTTTTTATAATATTTATATTCATGATTACAAACATCGCAGTACGTTGTATTCACCATATTTATATAATAAAACTTTGCTCAAACTGAAATTTTCTTGATGAAAATTTCGTTTAATTGATAGGTGAATCTGTGCTGAAAAGCATTTTATCCTCCAACTTTTTTCACTTAATAAATACAATGTTTCAAGACACAAAAGACAAGTTTCAATCAATCTCTTCATTTGTAAAAAATACTGAGAAATATGTCAAGGATGTAAAATTGAGCAAAGATAAATATAACAACTATTGGATAAAAACAATTTTGGAAAATAATACGAGTTCTTCAATTTCCTTCAGTGGAAGGGTTTTTAGTGTACCTGGAAGAACATCAATTAAAGTATCTCTACCAAAGGTTTCTCCTCTCCTTCTGGCAATATATTAAAAACTAGAAAAAGTTTCAAAAAATTAAAACCTTATGGATGAAGCTTTAGAAAGGAAAGATAAGACCATCTTTAATATGTAAGGAGAAATTTGTATTTTTTTCAACAACCCTAAAGATGTAAGTCCTGATGAAATTAAGGATGTTAATATATCAGGTGAAATGACATTTCATTCAATAGTAGTTAAGGATCATTTTAAAATTACCTCTAATATAAAAAAATGTTGTAGTTGAATCTGGTAATGAAAAAAAGTATATACATATCAATGGTAATGCTGTTTCTACAAATTAAATGAGACTCAATATTCAACTCAAGATTTTGAAGATTAGGAGAGTGATTATGATCGTTTTAGAGATGATTCTGATGATGAACTTTAGTTTCAGTAAAGTTTTACTTTATAAATATGCTAGACTTGATTTAACAACTATAAAAATCTCCCAAATTCATTACGATGTCTCATAGTTGGTTCAAGCGGATGCGGAAAAACCTGCTTACTTCAGAAGATGCTCCTGACTCCCAACTTTTTAGATTATGATAATTTAATAACTTTCACAAAGTCGAGTTTTCAACCAGAGTATCAACTACTCTCACAAGGATTTAATGCTGATCTTCAAAAAGAAGATATAATCGGTTCATTTGAACTTCAAAAAAACCTAAATGATTATAACATTGAAGATATAATACAAATATTTTGTGATACACAGAGATGTAAAAAGAAATCAAAACCGAGAACTTGTATTCTTAGTGATAATACGGATGATATACCGTCTCCCAAAGATTTGGATAAATCAAAAAAGAGCCTCGTTATCTTTGATGATTGTGTTAATGAGAGAAACCAAACGGTAATGGACAGCTACTACACAAGACTGAGACATTCTTCTTGTAATTGTATTTATCGTAGTCAATCGTACTTTCAACTTCCTCGTCGTTCCATCAGAAACAATGCCAATACTTTTGTTTTATTCAAGTTAAATTCAATAGATATGTACCAGTTTTGGAGAGATAATTGTTCTACATTATATAGTAAAAAGGAATTTGGGGATTGCATGAAGCACACGAATGAAAAATATAAATATATTGTTGTGAAACAAGATGAGATATTAAATGATATTTTCCAATAAATAAGTGGATGTGAAAGAAAGAGTAAGAAGATTTAAGGAACGTCAAGAGTTGGTTTCAAAAGTTGTAACACAACAGGAAGACATACAGAAGAAACGCAGACAGAAACTAACGGGTGAAGAAGCATTTGAAACAAAACATGAGAAATCTTTTTAAACCACTTTTAAAAACGTCCAAATAAAACTTATAGATGTTTTCACAGTTCCCACAACAGAATATACTCCTAAAAAACTTCAAACGAAAAAAGATTTCAGTCAAATGACGGAGAAAGAATTGGAGCATATAGGAGAATTAGAATATGATGATGGATTATTTCAACAACTGGAAGAGATTAATCACCCCCCTGATTATATTGTGAATGCTCTTCAAAACAATGAATATTCAGCGGATTCAAAAACCAAAGCAGGACTCATTCCAACAGAAGAACCAGCAATATTTCATCTTGTTCAAGAAAAGGTATTGATATTTAATGATGAATTAAAGTTCTTGGGTTCTGCTCAACCCCCTGTCAAACTAACTCCGAGATTAATGTTTCTTCTCACAAAAGATGGAAGACAAGGTTCAACTGTGAGGGGTGAATCAAAGTATTTTGATAAACCATTGGATATGAAAAATAATGATGATAGAGTATATATTGATCTGCTGAACCCTGTTAATTATAGGGTTAGTCTTTCTGGTAAACGTGGCAAGAATGAGAAGGAGAAACACATTATTCAGGCTTTAAGTATCCTTTGTTCAGGTGTTAGTTTTCATCCAAATGACCCATCGCAATTAGTTAATAGACTGTTGTTGTTGTTAGGTAGTAAGAAGGCTGGATATAACAATTGTTTTATTGAAGCATTAGCCATTTTAGACCAGTTGATGAACATGAAAATAATTAATAAATATCAATATGAAGACATTTTTTCTCATTAAATAAAATAAGAAGCACAATCCTGAGTTATAATTTCACAACAAGTGACCACACATCTTCATTTCCATACCCACTACAACTTGACCCAACAAAAGAATATGAGGCATCTTTATTGTCCATGGAAACTTATAATACCTTATTTAATACAACTGAGAAAAATGACAAGTTTAGTTATAATCCGGGAAGTGGATACAAAACGATAACAGTCTCACCCGGAGCATATGAGATTTCTCAAATATCTTCCGAAATTGCTCGTCTTATGAAAGAACAGGGTGATGAACCAAAAAATATTGTTATAGATATTCAAAAACATACTTCAAAATCAACGATAAAACTTAAAATAACTACAAGGTTCATTTCACAATTGACAATTCATTTACAGAGTTATTGGGTTTCTCCTCAAAAAAGATTGAAACTAATGGGACGTTTTACAGTGATAATGTCATTCAAATATCCTCAGGAATAAATTCGGTATTAATTCACTGTGATTTGATTGATGGTGCTTTTAATGATGGAATAAAAACAAATACAATATTTTCATCCAGCGCATACTCAACCCCAATTGGTTATAAATTCAATATGGAACCCAAAAATTTGGTTTATCTCCCTGTGTCAGGAAAAACCATACACAGAGTAAATTTTAGCATAACCGACCAAGATAATTGTGTGCTTTCTTTTCATGGAGAAGTTATATCCATCAGAATTCACCTATGTGAAGTTTTCCAATAATTAAATACGATGGTTATTGTGAGGAAACACGAGTTGGGAAAATATGAAATAATTACAGGGGATGGGATGTTCCTTTCCCCATACTACAAGGGTGAAGATATGTATCTTGGTTGAGGATACTATAAACCGAAGCAACAAATGGGTGTCAGACATCAATTTCGAGGAGTTGGGATAATTGATACTCTAATGGGTATCGGTTCAACTATTCTTAAACATAAAGGCCTTATTGGTTCAACTGCTTCTGCTGTGGGAAATGCCGCAGGTGCTGTAAGGAGCGTAAAATATGTCCAAAAGGAATCTCATAAATTACAAGCAATAAAAGAAATTAAGAAAGGCAAAACTCAGTTGTCTCCCCAAGAACGACAGAAAATAATTCAAATTCTTGGGTCAGGGTTTCAAAAGTTTTAACATTTTTTTTCCTAAATAAATACAAGTATCGAAGCAAATGATAATATCTATGATTTGGATGATACTATTATCATCTCAAACTCCACTAAAAAAGAAGATTACTGCAAGGTAAATGCAATAACTGGAATAGACTGGAATGCAAATGGTACAAAAAGTTTTGAAATAAATAATCAACAAACTTATTTGAATCTATCCGAAAGTTTCTTGTGTAAATTTACATTCACTAAGGCTGGGAATAACACAAACGCTACACTCGTAAATGATTTCTTCTGTAAAATGTTTGATAGTGTTCGTTTGTACATTGGAACACAAGAAGTTGAAGCGGTTGATTATGTCTCTGCTATATCTGAAATGATGAAATTTACACTATATACATTCAGTGATAGAATGGGAAAGTGGGCTGTCGAAGGTTTTATTCCTGATATGTCGACGGGATCATCCACAGACCCTGGATATACTCAAAGGAAAGGAACGTATACTGATGATACAAAAGCAGTTAATAGTTTTACTGTGGCAGTTCCTCTTAAAGGTATATTTGGATTTTGTGATCCTGATAAAGTTCTGTATGGTCTTAAAATTAGATTTCAACTGCAAAGGAATGATAATAAAAATAGATTACTTTT
Source organism: Eptatretus burgeri (assembly GCF_056783735.1). NCBI lineage: Eukaryota > Metazoa > Chordata > Myxini > Myxiniformes > Myxinidae > Eptatretus > Eptatretus burgeri. The sequence continues at coordinate 2,659,883 of NC_140978.1, forward strand.
TGGTGTTGCTTGTGCTTTTGGTGATCAGAATAAATTTGTAATTTATGAAATGAGTTGGTATATTAGTGAATATATGCCTAATCTTAAAACAGAAGAGATGTTAAACAGAAGACTTAACTCAAAGGAACCACTCAGTGTATCATACCTCAAAAGAAGATGTCAACACGTTAAACTAAACCAAACCACTTACACATGGCATTTGGGTGTTCTGGAAGGAAAGCCACGATATCTGTGGATCATTTTTTTTAAAACCCGATGGCGATACTGCGACTGATAAGAATAATGCATTGAGTGATAATGCTAAGGTGAAACAACTTCGTGTTTCTCTCGATGGAACATTTTATCCACGAGATGGATTGGAAATTAATTGGGAAAAAATGATTATTCTGAAGCAATCAAGTCTTGCCAAAAGGTGTGTGAAAGTAATTTTAAAAAGAACCTATTTTTGGATATGACAGCATTTAAAAGTTTGTTTTCAACCTATGCGTTTGAATTGAGTGCTGAAAAGAAAACTACAAAGTATAATCGAGTGGATACTTCCATATACATTGAAAGAGGAGAGAGTGAAGAAGTTGATACATATTATATTGTTTGCTTTTGGTTGAAACAGAATTACAGATTATTACAGATAGTGGTGTTATGATTAGTCTCACATAATTTTTTGTTAAATAAATGAGTGGCAAAGTACCAACTGGGGTACATGTTAATCAAATCAATCTTCATAAACTATCATCTTGTGTTCAAAATCAAAAGCCTTGTACGATTAACGTGAATACAATTCAGAGAAAAGCGCAGTAAGAATTGATGTTTTGCTCATAAGAGAACAGGTTAAAATCTTGAACGATACTGGGTCACTTAAAATTAAAATGACAAAACCAATGTTGAAAAAATATTCAATTAGAGGGACGAGTGGAGGATTTCTCCCATTTCTAATTCCTTTATTTGCTGGTTTAAGTGCGGTTGGAGCATTGACGGGTGGTATTTCAACAGCGGTGAAAACTGCCAACGAAAGGAAGGCTCAACTCTGGGCTCAAAAATAATTGGAAAAACGTAACAAAGAGTTGGAGAAACAAATTAGTGGAAGTGGTGTAATTGTAGATTTTGCTGAAAAACTTGAAAGTCTGCCTGATAAAGCGAGATTGTTAGTTGGAGATATGCTTTCTTCTATCGCACAAGCAGTTGTAAAATTAACTAAAAGGGGTAATGGATTATATCTTTCTAATAAATAAATGGGCATTGATGAGTGGTTTAAAGAATTTGGAAAGAATAAAACATCAAATTTACAACTTGTCAAATATTGTAAGAAATTAAAAATTCATAATGTGGTTATTTGTATGAGAGATTAATTAAAAAACATGTCTAAACATACAAAGAATATTATTATGAACTTGGAAGATAATAATGGGAAAGGTTCTCATTGGGTTTGTATTTTTAATAGTCAAGACAAATATTATTAACCTCCGCCATCTTCGAAGATGGATGGAGGTTACTTGTTTTCACCCTTTTCTGTTTGTTTGTTTGTTTGTTTGTTTGTGAACAGTATTACGAAAAAACTCCTCGGTGGATTTCGAAGAAAGGGGGAGGGGGGGTTAGGTATGGTCCAAGGATCATGCCATTAAATTTTGGACTTGTACATTAAATTTTTTTATTTTTTGGACTTAATTTTGGTCCAAAATTAAATTTTGGACGAGGACATTAAATTTGGACATTAAATTTTGGACCATGAAATCCCACCCCCCAAAAAAAATTGTTAGAGAATTTTTTTTTTTTTTTTGCATTTCTACATGTTTTAAGTGATTTCCAACACCCCCCCCAAAAACATTTTTTACCCCCCCCCCCAAAAAAAATAGAATTTTTTTTGCACTTCTACATGTTTTAAGTGATTTCCACCCCTCCCCCAAAAAATTGTTACCCCCACCCCCCAATTTTTTTTTTTTTTTGCATTTCTACATGTTTTAAGTGATTTCCAACCCCCACAAAAATTGTTACCCCCCCCCAAAAAAAAACTTGTCAAATTTTTTGTCAAATGTCAAACTTGTCAAATGTCAAATTTTTTTTTTTTTTGCATTTCTACATATTTTAAGTGATTTCCAACCCCCCCAAAGCAAATTGTTAGAGAATTTTTTTTTTGCATTTCTATATGTTTTAAGTGATTTCCAACACCTCCCCCCAAAAAAATTGTTTGAGAAAAATTTTTTTTTTTTGCATTTCTTCATGTTTTAAGTGATTTCCACCCCCCCCCAAAAAATTACCCCCACCCAAAAAAAAATAGAGAATTTTTTTTTGCATTTCTACATATTTTAGAATATTTTAGAAATGAGCCCCCCAAAAAATTGAGAAATTTTCTTATATTTTTTTTGCATTTTTACATGTTTTAAGTGATTTCCACCCCCCCCCAAATTGTTACCCCCCCAAAAAAAATTGTTCGATAATTTTTTTTTGCATTTTTACAGGTTTGAAGTGATTTCCAACCCCCCCCCCCCCAATTTTTTTTTACCCTCACCCAAAAAAAAGAATTTTTTTGGCATTTCTACATATTTTAAGTGATTTCCAACCCCCCCCACCAAAATAAATTGTTACCCCTCCCCAAAAAAAATTGTTAGAGAAAAATTTTTATATTTTTTTGCATTTCTACATGTTTTAGGTGATTTCCAACCCCCCCAAAAAAATTGTTGAAAATTTTTTTTTTTGCATTTCTACATATTTTAAGTGATTTCCAACCCTCCCAAAAAATTGTTTGAGAATTATTTTTTTATTTTTTTGCATTTCTATGTGTTTTAAGTGATTTCCAACCCCCCCCACAAAAAAAAATTGTTATCCCCACCCCCAAAATTTTTTTTTTGCATTTCTACATGTTTTAAGTGATTTACAACCCCCCCCAAAAAATTGTTACCCCTTCACAAAAAAATTGTTGAAAAAAAATATTTTTTTGCATTTCTACATATTTTAAGTGACTTCCAACCCTCCCAAAAAATTGTTTGAGAATTATTTTTTTATTTTTTTGCATTTCTATGTGTTTTAAGTGATTTCCAACCCCCCCCCCCAAAAAAAAAATTGTTATCCCCACCCCCAAAATTTTTTTGCATTTCTACATGTTTTAAGTGATTTACAACCCCCCAAAAATTGTTACCCCTTCACAAAAAAATTGTTGAAAAAAATATTTTTTTGCATTTCTACATATTTTAAGTGACTTCCAACCCCCCCCCAAAAAAAATTGTTACCCCCACCCCCCAAATTTTTTTTTTTGCATTTCTACATGTTTTAAGTGATTTCCAACCCCCAAAAATTTTTGGAGAATTATTTTTTATTTTTTTTGCATTTTTACATGTTTTAAGTGTTTTCCAACCCCCCAAAAAAATTGTTACCCCCCCCCCAAAAAAAGGAAAAACATCTTTTTTGCATTTCTACATGTTTTAAGTGATTTCCAACCCCCCCCCAAAAAAAAATTGTTACCCCCACCCCCCCAATTTTTTTTTTTTTGCATTTCTACATGTTTTAAGTGATTTCCAACCCCCACAAAAAATGTTACCCCCCAAAAAAAAATTAGAGAAAAATTTTTTTTTTTTTGCATTTTTAAATGTTTTAAGTGATTTCCAAGCCACCCCAAAAAATTGTTAGAGAATTTTCTTTTTTTTTGCATTACTTCATGTTTTAAGTGATTTCCAACCCCCCCCAAAAAAATTGTTACCCCTCCCCGAAAAAGGAAAAACAATTGTTTTTTGCATTTCTTCATGTTTTAAGTGATTTCCAACCCCCAAAAAATTACCCCCACCCAAAAAAAAAAAGAGAATTTTTTTTTTACATTTCTACATATTTGAAGTGATTTCCAACCCCCCCCCCAAAATTTTTTTACCGCCCCCAAAAAATTGTTTGAGAATTTTTTTTTTTTTTTTTTTGCATTTTTACATGTTTAAAGTGTTTTCCAACCCCCCCCAAAAAATTGTTACCCCCCAAAAAAGGAAAAAACATATTTTTTTTGCATTTCTACATGTTTTAAGTGATTTCCAACCCCCCCCACAAAAATTTGTTACCCCCACCCATAAAAAAGAAAATTATTTTTGCATTTCTACATGTTTTAAGTGATTTCCAACCCCCCCCACAAAAAAAAAAAAAATTGTTACCCCCACCCCCAAAAAATGAGAGAAAAATTTTTTTTTGCATTTCAAAAAATTTTAAGTGATTTCCAACCCCCCCCAAAAAAAATTGTTAGAGAATTTTTTTTTTTTTTGCATTTCTACGTTTTAAGTGATTTCCAAAACCTCCCCCCCAAAAAAATTGTTTGAGAAAAATTATTTTTTTGCATTTTTACATGTTTTAAGTGATTTCCAAACCCTCCCCGCAAAAAAAAATTGTTACCCCCCCCCCCCCGGAAAAAGGAACAACTATTTTTTTTTTGCATTTCTACATGTTTTAAGTGATTTCCAACCACCCCAAATATTGTTACCCCCAAAAAAAAATTGTAAGAGGAATTTATTTTTGCATTTCTACATATTTTAAGTGATTTCCAACCGCCCCCCAAAAAATTGAGAATTTTTTTTTTTTTTTTTTGCATTTCTACATGTTTTAGGTGAGTAGGGTGAATATACTGGTTCTAGCTCACTTTTCCCCATGTAAATGAATGGGGGATTTTCAGCGATTCCCTTTTTTTTCCCCTAAAAATAAACCCCCTTTTTATCCGTTTTTCCCTGCTGTGCAGGGGTTTGGCTTTTTGTGAGGCAATGTTTTATGGTCGGATTCCCTTCCTGGACGCCTCTTACAACACAGGGATATGGTACACCTATTCTAACCGGGGCATACACCGGGACCAGTATACTGGTACTCATTTCGCCGACCTCGGAAGGATGACAGGCTGAGTCAACCCCCTGGTGTTAATTCAGCAGCTGAGCGGGATTCGAACTCGGGACACTGGGATCCCAAGCCGCCACCCTAACCACTAAGCCAACACCAGGCTTTGTATATATATAACCAGGCTATCCCAAGGTATATTTATTTGTCTCCCCTTTAACCTGGAGGTTGATCAGCTCACTCATTGAACCTATAAAGATTTGTTCATTCTCAAATTCCTTCAATAGTTTAATTTTCTTTGCACAATAATCCCCATCTAAAATATTGACAAACAAAACATTTGAATCTTTATATTTTTTAAGATACCCCTTTTGTGCCATTACGAAATGATAAACTTCTCTTAATGATCTCATCTGACCACCTCCTGAGCCACATATCATTTTGAGATTATAGTAAATTGTTTTTTCATTGTTCAATTGATAACCATCAAAGTTTTCAGTCCATTCAAGGATATTCATTTTTTTCTTTACATCCTCTAACTTACTACTTTTTAAATTGATTAAACATTTGTTTTATTTACCTTTGTTTTAGTTATTTTTTCAATAAGACTTATTTGATATTTTTCACATTCATTATGTTTTCCATTTATATACCAAGACTGAGATTTTCTCCACTCTTGAGTTTGATTAATACTTGGTTTGACCATTTATATATTGTGAAAAAACCAGTAGCCCTTAAAAAACCCTAACCCTTCTTCCCATCGTTAAAACGCAATCTATTTTATACACTCTATCATACAATATCCATATGGAACACAATCTATTCCATTATCTAAAATAAATCTCTTATCATCAAAGGCTCCTAATGCCTTTTTATTTACTTCTTCACTATATATGTTATGTTTATAACTTCTTATTGTATTCATTTTCCTGTATTCTTCTTTCTTATTCATCAAACAATTATAATAATTTCTAAAAGTTATTGATTTCTTTATTACATATTTCTTTATTCCCTTTAACCTCTTATCAATCTGATCACCATACTTATAAGCATATGCCTTTGCTCTCAATCCAATAAACTCACTCATTACTTTTCCACCCAACTCATCCTTAAACTTACCAATAACCTTTTCATTCTTTTTGGAAAATAACTCACTCTTCTTGCTGAAATTACTTGTATCATATACTCCAATATTTTTCTTCATATCTTCATAAACATCATCAGTTTTTATATCTAGGATAAAACTATCAGTGTCCATATACAACAATGAAACATTTTCACCATACTCTTTCTTTAAGTCATTATACAAATAATCATACATCAATATCTTTGATAAATCAAGAACTGCTGTTCCAATATAAATTGGTTTATCCATTACAATACTTTCCTTTTTCATATGAATTGCAGAAAAGTTCTCTGAAAAACCTCTTCTCTCTCAAAACTTGGTTTATTTATCAATCTCGAAGCTTCTTTCCAAGATGTTGCGAATCTAATGTTTTGCCTGTTTCTAACATTTTCCATAGTCTTTCCAAATACAGCATTATTCATTAATTTATAAAAGTCCCCTTCAAATTTTACTTTTGTATTTGCTCTCATATCTGTATTGAATTGAATATACTTTTTCACCCAAGGACTTTGTTTAAATTTTAAAACTCTATGAATTTTAGCTACTCTCAATCCTTCTCTCAAAAACTGTTTTAAGCTTCTCTGATGTAAAACATATCCCTCTTTATCATAGAATGTTGTTAATAACTTTTTCTGTTGATTTGCCTTTAATATTAAAACTTTTATGATAATCACTGAACCATTCTTTCTTTGGGGTTTCTTTCTCACATGCAAAAGGAAGGTCTTTATGCTTATTATGAAGAACACTCGGGTACCTCAAATCAACTTCAAAATAATAACCTTCTTCTTCGTCATTCAATTCCTCTTGAGAAGAAATAACAATATTCATCAAAGCCTTTTCATAATCCTTTTCTTCCACCCACTCTAATTTACCATAAGGTAGAGATTGAGACATTGCCCATCCATACAAATTATTAGCATCAAAATACATCAAATAATTACTATCTTTTTCACTATCATAATTTGGAAGATATTTATTATTTGCTTTAGCATATCTTTTTTGAACATACTTGTGATATTCCACCTCTCTTGGACTTCTCAATCATCAAAAGCATATCCACATCACTGATTAAATCTATATCTTGTTTTGTCATTTTCAACATTGCACTCCAAGCTAAACCAGGAGCTGTGAAATAGTGGGCAGGGTCTAATCCATAACAATTTTTATTATGACAGAGTGTTCTAAAAGCCTCAAACACATCAGCTAACAATAAAACATCTGTTTTTAGATATAAATCGTGATATTCTCCAAGGTTCTTTATCTTAAATAATTTCCATATTTCTTGTGCGTGTTTATATTCCTTATCACTTATCTCTTCTTCATAAAGGTTATTATAGAAACTTTCTTTTGATGGAAGTTGTGTTTCTTTAAATCTCATAAATGAATCCATATAATCATAAGGATAAATTCCCTTACTTGTAAGAATTTTCTCTTTACTTTGAATTTCATTCCTTGTTTGAATTTCCTCTCTCGTAAGAATTCCTTCTTTAATCAGAATTTCATCTTTAATCAGAATTTCCTCTTTAGTTAGAATTTCATTCATTGTTCGAATTTTCTTTATGATTAGAATTTCATCTTCAGTTAGAATTTCTTCATTAATTACAGTTTCCTCTTTACTTTGAATTCTCTCTTTAATCTGAATTTCCTCTTTAGTGAGAATTTCCTCTTTTGGAAAGAATGAATTAAGATTTGGAAAAGAGTCCGTGGAGCTTAGATTTGATGCGAGGTAGGCTAGTGGTGTTCCCATAAACTTGTAAGAATCTAGAAACCTAATACGAGTTAAAGGTTTTGTGAATATCATTTTTGAAAATGAAATATACTTTTGACTTGTGTTTGTTATGGCAGAAATATTCCCTGGTGTTTTTGAAAGTTCATTTATAAATAGATGTGTATCATAGTTGGCGCTGTTGTGAAGAAAGACTGGAATAAAAGAAGGTAATTTATAATTAAGATTACAACAGGAATGAGCGGGACCTCTATATTTACCAGTAAGATGACAATGGCCTCTAACTTTAGACTCCTTAATTTCCCCCTCACAAATATGACAGATATTGTTCATTCTAAATTCTAATTTTTCTTCTTTGGTTAATTTCATCGGTTCATTTGTTTCTTTCATTAATTTAGTGAGTCTTATACAATCCTTTTCTAATCGTTTTACAAACTCTTGTGAAGCATTTTTTCCACGATAATGTTCAAGTTTGTTATACTTTTCTCCAACAGATGATTTGATATAATAACAGAAACCACAAGGAATATGTTTTTGATATTTATTTGTATATGGTTCTTTTGGATTAGGAGAAGCAGTATTTATCTTTTTAAGGATACACTCAAAATCAGCGTATATCACAAATGGGTGCATGATAGATTTATTATAATCTTCAAAAGAAATCTTTTCACCAGGTTTAGGCATTGTAATTACAGCTGATTTATGATTACTACAATATTTTGAATGTTGTTCTAATCGTTCTTTTGTATGAAATGAATTAAGACATCGCTTACAAGGATATATTTTGTTTGCTGTTCTGAATACCTGAGAAGAGATTAATCTTGATAAATTATTGATGTATGTGTAATGTGAATTCTTTCCAACACTAAAATATAAAAGATCAATGTGTGTTTCTTCATTTTTATAGTTGTTTGAAATTTTTAATATTTGAACTTTGTTTGTATCCGTTAATCCATATACATTAATAGAAAGATTATTCTTTTTCTCAAATTTAGGAATATCTGTTAGTGGCATTGGGAATTTAAAATCTTTAATGTCCAAGGTATTCTCATATTTCATATATTGTTTTACTCTTTCTGAATTACATTTTGGTGGATGTAAGTGAGCAAGAACAGACCAGAGAAAACATTTATTATCATTGTTCTTAATATTAACAACTGCCTTCTTTAGTTTTATTTCTTTTGGTAATTCAATATAAGAAGAAGCTTTAAGAGGGTTTGATTTTTAGAATGTGTATATCTAAAAAGATGATTTTTTTAATATTGAATCCACTTCCTACCACTGTATTATCAACATCCTCCTCTTGTCTTGATAGTTCTTCATAAACCCCACTATTCAAAAAATCTTGAAATGATGTTATAAAATGAAGATCTGTTCTCATATAAGGAGTTTGTTCTTCATCTTGTCTTTTCATATTCATTTTCACTCCCATATAAAACTTTAAAGTTTTCATTTCTTTTAATGTCTTTTTAATAAAATTTTCAACATCAGGTTTCACTATTTCAATTGATTCAGCTATTGATGATGGACCGGGTTCTCCAAATTGAAAAATCCTTATTTTTATATGCCCTTTAAATGCCCCATCAGTGTTTTCAATATAATAGTCTCCCTTTACTTTAAACTCATTTTTCTTGTGTTTTTGTGATTGAAGATGTTTATTATAACTACTCTTCAAAACATCCTTTGAACAGATATCACAATGTTTTCTTTCCAACTCAAGAGGAGATATTTTATGAAACAGATTAAATGTGTGTTTGTTGGTTCGGAGGTGTTTTCTATAATGTTTATATTCGTGATTACAAACATCGCAGTACGTTGTATTCACCATATTTATAGAATAAAACTTTGCTTAAACTAAAATTTTCTTGATGAAAATTTCGTTTGTTTTACAGGTGAATCTGTGCTTAAAACCATTTTATCCTCCAACTTTTTCACTTAATAAATACAATGTTTCAAGACACAAAAGACAAGTTTCAATCAATCTCTTCATCTGTTAAAGATACTGAGAAATATGTCAAGGATGTAAAATTGAACAAAGATAAATATAACAACTATTGGATAAAAACTATTATGGTAAATAATATGAGTTCTTCAATTTCCTTCAGTGGAAGGGCTTTTAGTATACCTGGTAGAACATCAATTAAAGTATCTCTAACAAAAGTTTCTCCTCTCCTTCTAGTAATATATTCAAAACTAGAAAAAGCAATGAAACAAGAAAAAGTATCAAAGAACAAAAACCTTATGGATGAAGCTTTAGAAAGAAAAGATAAGACCATCTGTAATATGCAAGGAGAAATTTGTATTTTTTTCAACAACCCTAAAGATGTAAATCCTGATGAAATAAAGGATGTTAATATATCAGGTGAAATGACATTTCGTTCAATAGTAGTTAACGATAATTTTAAAATTACCTTTAATATAAAAAATGTTGTCGTTGAATCTGATAATGAAAAAAAGTATATCGATATCGATGGTAATATACAACTGAAAGTATAGATGAATTTCAGTTTAAGTAAAGTTTTACTTTATAAATATGCTAGACTTTCCTGATTCTCCATATGACAAATTTGAGAATTGTCCTGCGTGTGAAAGACGGGGATTAAACACAGAGTCAAAAGCCTATAAACAATGTATATTCTGTGATTATCTTCTAATTAATGATAATAAAAAATATAAAAAGGAAAATAATTCTTTTAGATTTACACCAAAAATGAATTACTTTACAAGATTGATTAGAGAAATGAATGTAAAGTATGAGGATGATAACACACCTTTCCTTACAAGGGAAGAAACTGAACGTATAAGAGAAATGTTCAAAGGATTGTTGTTGTATATTATTCATGGATGTAATTTTCAGGGAAATATCAACACAAGATATTGTATAAATAAAATAATGGATTATCTTGAAATTAAACCTGAACTTAGGATAAAATATAGAGTTTCTAAAAAGCCAATAATAAATTAAATAACCTGTTTTTCAAATATATAAATGAATGATTTTTTACCTATTTGGGAAAATAAGATAAAATTTAACAACCATAAAAATCTCCCAAATTCATTAAGATGTCTCATAGTTGGTTCAAGTGGATGTGGAAAAACCTGCTTACTTTTAAAAATGCTCCTCACTCCCAACTTTTTAGATTATGACAATTTAATAATTTTCACAAAGTCGAGTTTTCAACCAGAGTATCAACTACTCTCACAAGGTTTTAATGCTGGTCTTCAAAAAGAAGATATAATCGGTTTATTTAAACGTCAAAAAAACCTAAATGATTATAACATTGAAGATATAATTCAACTATTTTGTGATACACAGAGATGTAAAAAGAAATCAAATCCTATAACTTGTATTCTTAGTGATAATACGGATGATATACCGTCTCCCCAAGATTTGGATAAATCAAAAAAGAACCTCGTTATCTTTGATGATTGTGTTAATGAGAGAAACCAAACGGTAATGGACAGCTACTACACAAGAGGGAGACATTCTTCTTGTAATTGTATTTATCTTAGTCAATCGTACTTTCAACTTCCTCGTCGTTCCATCAGAAACAATGCTAATACTTTTATTTTATTCAAGTTAAATTCAATAGATATCAATAATTTTTGGAGAGATAATTGTTCTACATTATGTAGTAAAAAGAAATTTGAGGATTATATGAAGCACATGACTGAAAAATATAAATATATTGTTGTGAAACAAGATGAGATATTAAGGGATATATTTTTTGTTTTATAAACAATTACATATATAAATGACAACTATTATTATAAATCTTGTGGGTAAATCTGCTTCTGGAAAAAACTTTCATAAATCAAGGTTCTTGTGTAGTACAAATGAGAATATTGTAAATTTACTTAAAAAACACCCCGTGATACGCATTGTATCAACAACAACTAGAGCAATAAGACCTGGAGAAGTAAAAGGTGAAGATTATCACTATATTTCAGTGGAGGAACATATGCGATTGAGGAATGAAGGTCAAATGTTTGAGGAGGTTTCTCTTGGTACAACAAAATATTCACATTGTAAGAGTGAGTTAAGGAAACTAAAATCTGGTGGTGTTGGGATATTAGAAACTAATCCAGAAGGAACGAGACAAATTATTAAACATCTGAGTGGAGTGAAGATTTTATCATTCGGTTTTGATGTTGATGAAGAAACTCAACGCAAACGTATGAAAAGCAGAGATGCAAGTATTAGTGAAGAAGAAATTACAACTCGCATTAATGTTAATAAAGAATTTGATGAAATATTTAAAGAAAAGGATTTATTTGAACACATCTACTTGAATGATGAAGAAAAGGAAAATTTCCCTGTTGATCTTTACAATTCATTAAATGATATTTTACAATAAATAAATGGATGTAAAAGAAAGAGCAAGAAGATTTAAGGAACATCAAGAGTTGGTTTCAAAAGTTGTAAAACAACAGGAAGACATAAAGAAGAAACGCAGACAGAAACTAACGGGCGAAGAAGCATTTGAAAGAAAACAAGAGAAATTTTTTAAACCACTTTTAAAAACTTCCCAAGAAAAAATGAAAGATGTTTCCACAGTTCCCACAGTAGAATATACTCCCAGAAAGCTCCAAATGTTGAAAGATTTCAGTCAAATGACGGAGGAAGAATTAGAGCATATTGGAGAATTAGAACATGATGAAGGTTTATTTCAACAACTGGAAGAGATTAATCAACCCCTGATTATATTGTGAATGCTGTTCAAAACAATGAATATTCAGCGGATTCAAAAACCAAAGCAGGACTCATTCCAACAGAACAACCAGCAATATTTCATCTTGTTCAAGAAAAGGTATTGATATTTAATGATGAATTAAGGTTCTTAAGTTCTGCTCAACCCCCTGTTAAACTAACTCCGAGATTAATGTTTCTTCTCACAAAAGATGGAAGACAAGGTTCAACTGTGAAGGATGAATCAAAGTATATTGATAAACCATTGGATATGGAAAATAATGATGATAGAGTATATATTGATTTGCTGAACACTCTAAATTATAAGGTTATTCTTTCTGGTAAAAGTAGGAAGAATGAGAAGGAGAAACACATTATTCAGGCTTTAAGTATCCTTGGTTCAGGTGTTAGTTTTCTTCCAAATGACCCATCGCAATTAGTTAATAGACTGTTATTGTTGTTAGGCAGTCAGAAGGCTGGAAATAACAATTGTTTTAATGAAGCATCAGCCATTTTAGACCAGTTGATGAACATGAAAATAATTAATAAATATCAATATAAAGACATTTTATCTCATATTAAATAAGATGAGAAGCACAATCCTTAGTTTCAATTTCACAACAAGCGACCACACATCTTCATTCCCATACCCACTACAACTTGACACAACAAAAGAATATGAGGCATCTTTATTGTCCATGGAAACTTATAATACCTTATTTAATATAACTGATAAAAATGACAAGTTTAGTTATAATCCCGGAAGTGGATACAAAACGATAACAGTCTCACCCGGAGCATATGAGATTTCTCAAATATCTTCCGAAATTGCTCGTCTTATGAAAGAACAGGGTGATGAACCAAAAAATATTGTTATAAACATTCAAAAACATACTTCAAAATCAACGATTAAAGTTAAAAATAACTACAAGGTTGATTTCACAATTGATAATTCATTTAGAGAGTTATTGGGTTTCTCCTCAAAAAGATTGAAACTAATGGGACGTTTTACAGTGATAATGTCATTCAAATATCCTCAGGAATAAATTCGGTGTTAATTCACTGTGATTTGATTGATGGTGCTTATAATGATGGAAAACAACAAATACAATATTTTCATTCAGTGCATACTCAACCCCAATTGGTTATAAATTTAATATGGAACCTAAAAATTTGGTTTATCTACCTGTGTCAGGAAAAACCATACACAGAGTAAATTTTAGGATAACCGACCAAGATAATCGTGTGATTTCTTTTAATGGAGAAGTTATATCCATCAGAATTCACCTACGTGAAGTTTTCCAATAAATAAATACGATGGTTATTGTGAGGAAACACGAGTTGGGAAAATATAAAATAATTACAGGGGATGGGATGTTCCTTTCCCCATACTACAAGGGTGAAGGTATGTATCTTGGTAGAGGATACTATAAACCTAAGAGACAAAGGGGTGTTGGACATCAATTTAGAGGAGATGGGATAATTGATACTCTCATGGGTATTGGTTCAACTATTCTTAAACATAAAGATCTAATTGGTTCAACTGCTTCTGCTGTGGGAAATGTAGCAGGTGCTGTAAAGAGTATAAAAGATGCTCAGAAGGAATCTCATAAATTACAAGCAATAAAAGAAATTAAGAAAGGCAAAACTCAGTTGTCCCCCAAGAACGACAGAAAATAATTCAAATACTTGGATCAGGGTTTCAAAAGTTTTAACATCTTTTTTCCTAAATAAATACAAGTATGGAAGCAATTGATAGTATCTATGATTTGGATGATACTATTATTATCTCAAACTCCACTAAAAAAGAAGATTACTTCAAGGTAAATGCAATAACTGGAACAGACTGGAATACGAATGGTACAAAAAGTTTTGAAATAAATAATCAACAAACCTATTTGAATCTCTCCGAAAGTTTCTTGTTGTGTAAATTTAAATTCACTAAAGCTGGGAATAACACAAACGCTACACTTGTAAATGATTTCTTCTGGAAAATGTTTGATAGTGTGCGTTTGTATATTGGAACACAAGAAGTTGAAGCGGTTGATTATGTCTCTGCTGTATCTGAAATGATAAAATTTACACTCTATACATTCAGTGATAGAATGGGAAAGGGGTCTGTCGAAGGTTTTATTCCTGATATGTCAACGGGAACAAACACAGACCCTGGATATATTCAAAGGAAAGGAGCGTATAATGATGATACAAAAGCAGAAAATAGTTTTACTGTGGCGGTTCCTCTTAAAGGTATATTTGGATTTTGTGATCATGATAAAGTTCTGTATGGTCTTAAAATTAGATTTCAACTACAAAGGAATGATAATGAAAATAGATTGCTTTTTGGTGTTGGTAATGCTTTTGGTGATCAGAATAAATTTGTAATTGAGGAGATGAGTTGGTATATCAGTGAATATACTCCTAATCTTAAAACAGAAGAGATGTTGAATCGAAGACTTAACTCAAAGAAACCACTCAGTGTATCATACCTCAAAAGAAGATGTCAACACGTTAAACTCAATCAAACTACTTACACGTGGAATTTGGGTGTTCTGGAAGGAAAGCCACGATATCTGTGGATCATTTTTAAAAAGCCAGATGGTGATACTGCGACTGATAAGAATAATGCATTGAGTGATAATGCTAAGGTGAAACAACTTCGCGTTTCTCTAGATGGAACATTTTATCCACGAGATAGATTGGAAATTAATTGGGAAAAATGATTTTGCTGAAGCATACAAGTCTTACCAAAAGGTGTGTGAAAGTAATGGAAATAAAGAACCTATTTTGGATATGACAGCATTTAAAAGTTTGTATACAATCTATGCGTTTGACCTGAGCGCGCAAAAGGAAACTATAAAGTCTAATCGAGTGGATACTTCCCTATACATTGAAAGAGGAGAGAGTGAAGAAGTTGATACATATTGTTTGCTTTTGGAAGAAACAGAATTGCAGATTAATACAGATAATGGTGTGATGATTAGTCTCACATAATTTTTTGTTAAATAAATGAGTGGCAAAGTACCAACTGGGGTATATGTTAATCAAATCAATCTTCATAAACTATCATCTTGTGTTCAAAATCAAAAGCCTTGTACGATTAACGTTAATACAATTCAGAGAAAAGGAGCAGTAAGAATTGATGTTTTGCTCACAAGAGAACAGGTTAAAATCTTGAATGACACTGGCTCACTTAAAATTAAAATGACAAAACCAATGTTGAAAAAATATTCAATAAGAGAGACGAGTGGAGGATTTCTCCCATTTCTAATTCCTTTATTTGCTGGTTTAAGTGCGGTTGGAGCATTGACGGGTGGTATTTCAACAGCGGTGAAAACTGCCAACGAAAGGAAGGCTCAACTCCAGGCTCAAAAAGAATTGGAAAGACATAACAAAGAGTTGGAGAAACAAATTAGTGGAAGTGGCGTAATTGTAGATTTTGCTGAAAAACTTGAAGGTCTGCCTGATAAAGCGAGATTGTTAGTTGGAGATATGCTTTCTTCTATTGCACAAGCAGGTGTAAAATTAACGAAAAGAGGTAATGGATTATATCTTTCTAATAAATAAATGAGCATTGATGAGTGGTTGAAAGAATTTGGAAAGAATACAACATCAAATTTACAACTTGCCAAATATTGTAAGAAATTAAAAATTCAAAATGTGGTTATTTGTATGAGAGATGAATTAACAAATGTGCCGAAACATACAAAGAATATTATTATGAACTTAGAAGATAATAATGGGAACGGTTCTCATTGGGTTTGTATTTTTAATAATCAAGACAAATATTATTTTGATAGTTTTGGTCTTCCACCACCTGTTGAAGTCATAAAATTCTTACAGAATGGTGTTTATCAAACATTTCAAGTCCAAGAATTAAATTCCAAGTGTTGTGGTCAATTATGTCTATATGTGTTATTTCAACTCAACAAAAATAAAAAATTTTATGATATTATTTTTAATCTAATATAAATGACTTATGTTGGTAAAGATGGTTCTATCTTTGGTGTATCTCAAGAACTGGATATTGATTTATCAAATTATTATACAAAGGCACAGGCTGAACGACATAAATATAATATAAACAAAAATATTAACATGAAAAATGCTTATAAATTAAAAAATTATCCAAGCCCAACTGACGCGAATGACTTGGTGAGATTAAGCGATTTATCACAATATATATACTTGAATAAAACGGCTGTGTATTCCAAAGATACAGAAGTGTTGATATTATCTCCAGGTCATACAGAATTCACAGTTCGAATTAAAATAAATTTTTATAAAGAAGGGCGTATCGTTTGTATGAGAATAGAACAATGGGGGTATGATATGAATGATTTAGGGTATAATTGGTCATTTAAAATTAACCTCGAAGACCTGGAACAATTAAATCAGTCTCGTAAGGAAGAATATTATCCACTTGGTATCGAGAATGAGTTTTGTGGGTCCACGATTAGTAAACAACAAATAAAAGAATTTAATAAGGGTAAATATAATAATGGTTTTGCCCTTGTTTATCTCATGAAAACAGAAAAAACAGGATTATATATAATAAGTAAGGAAATACAAAATGATTTAACTATGGGAAGATGGGGAGGTGTTTCGTGCCATAATATTATTCTAACATATATTTCTAATACATAAATGACAGCAAGAAGGCTTCAAGAAAATTATCATTTCTGTGTCCAAGCATACCTTCAAGAAAAGGGTATTCGGTATTTTAATAAATATGTTCTACAACATAAGAATGAGGTATTTTCAATAAAAGATTGGCATTATGCTGATGTTGATAAACCGACAACTTTAGATTTAATTAGAATGTTAAATAATGAAAAAATTATAAAGTTAAGAAAAGGTAAGGCTCTTTTAGAAATTCAAAAGAAATTTTATTGGTTTCCTGTTGTAAAAAAATTATTTTCGATGCAGGAATAACAAGAAATCCTGATGAATATATGTATAATATTCTATGGGGTGTAAACGATTCAAGGATAGTAAGGGATGAGGAAGGAGTTGAAGAAGAGAGGGAAGAGGAGGAAAAGGAGAATGAGGAGAGGGAGAAGAAAGAGAAGGAGGAAAAGGAGAAGAAAGAGAAGGAGGAAAAAGAGAAGAGAGAGAAGGAGGAGAGGGAGAAGAAAGAGAAGGAGGAAAAAGAGAAGAGAGAGAGGGAGGAGAGGGAGGAAAGAGCGAGACAAAATAAATATCAAAATATGGAAACCAGTGAGATTCAAAAAAGATTGGCGGTATTACAGAAAATAACTCAACCCACCGAGGAGGAAAACAAAGAATTGACAAGTCTATTTGCAATATTTTCTTCAAGACTATTGACATCGTCAAGCTATTCATTTTAATTCAAGTTTTCCTTAAATAAATGGAGGAGAGAGTGAAGGCATTTCTAAGGATTCTTTATGTTTTAAAAATTAAGATTCAAATGTGCATGTTGGAAACTAAAAAGGTTTTTGCACTCTGCAGGACTTTTTCACATAAATAAATGAGTTATTGTCTCAAATGTAAAAGAAAACTAATACTAAAAATATTTCATATATTAAAAGTAAAAATAACAGGGTTATCCAAAAAGGTATATGTTCGGTGTGTGGTTCAAAAAATCAATTTATCTCCAAACACAAACTCGGAGGAGATATACAAAAGTTTTTATCAGGAAGTAAATTTACAACTACTGGAATACCAGGGGAATTACATCTTCCAGGGTATTCTTTCTGTGGTCCAGGCACAAACTTGGATAAAAGATTAGATGAGGCAGACAATCCTAAATCCTGGAGTAAACCAATCAATAGAGTTGATGAAGTGTGCATGAGACACGATATTGATTATGGGAATACCACAACGTTGGAAGAAAAGCATGAAGCCGATAGAGAAATGTTGTATAATTTGTCTCTGATACAAAATCCAACCTTGAGAGAAAAAGTTGATAGGTTCATCGTGAAGAAGATGATTAGTGCTAAATTGAAACTTGGACTTGGAAATTCAAAAAACTCATAGGCTCTAATGATGCCATTAAGACTGAAGAGCAATTAGCTGATGAATTACATAAACCAATATTCACAAAGTTTCAGAGAAGGAAAGTTTATTCCAAGGAAGTTGATTATATCTGGTCTGCTGATTTGATTGAACTCAATAATGATAAGGGGTACAAGTATGCTTTAACCGTTATTGATTTGAGGAGTAGATATGCGTGGGTTGTCCCTTTAAAAAACAAAACAGGTAATACTCTTATGTTAGCTTTTCAACAGATATTTAATAAAAGTAAGAGAAAACCTAAAAAATTGTGGACTGATGAGGGTAGAGAGTTTTATAACAAGACATTTATGAATTTTCTAAAAAATAACAGTATTACATTATACAGTACCTTTAATGAAGGGAAGGCAGTTGTTGTTGAACGTTTTAATCGTACCTTAAAAGAGAGACTATATAAAAAATTCACACAACTCGGTTCACAACAATGGTTATCTTTTATTCAGGATATTGTGGATAAGTATAATGACACGATTCACACGTCAACGAATATGAAGCCATCAGAAACATTTACAAAATTAAAATATGAAAAAGAGATTAATGTCAGAAAACCTAAGTTCAAAGTTGGTGATATCGTAAGAATATATAGGTGGAAATCTCATTTTGAAAAGGGTTTTACTGAACGATGGACGAAAGAACTTTTTAAAATTGTTGATGTAATAGATACAGTTCCTTGGACTTATAAAATATATGATTTGGAAGGGGAAGAGATTTTAGGTTCATTTTATTCACAGGAATTACAAAAGACAAAGATAACTTGAAGTGTTTTCTCTCCGCCCCTTTTTGACTCCACCCACACAAGCCCCACCCACACAAACCCCGCCCACACAAGCCCCACACAAACCCACCACACACAAACCCCACACAAGCTCCAATAAATTGAAATTTTTTGACTCCGCCCCTTTTTGACTCCACCCACACAAGCCCCACCCACACAAACCCCGCCCACACAAGCCCCACACAAACCCACCACACACAAACCCCACACAAGCTCCAATAAAATGAAATTTTTTGACTCCGCCCCTTTTGTCTCCACCCACACAAGCCCCACCCACATAAACCCCTCCTACACAAACCCCACACAAGCTCCACACAAGCTCCACACAAGCTCCACACAAGCTCCACACAAGCTCCACACACACACAAGCTCCACCCATATTCACATAATTAGTGATTAGTTAATTAGTTCCCCACACACAACATGTTTATTTAATTAAAAAATTATCCAGCCATCCACACAAGCTCCACTCATCCACCCATCCACCCATCTCTCCACCCATCCATTGATCCACACAAACTGCATAGACATTCGCCCCTGCCCACATAAACCCTGCCCACATCAACCCCTCCCACATAAGTCCTGTCTACACAAGCTCCACACAAAAACTCCACACACATAAACCCTGTCCACATAAACCCCTCCCACACAAGCTCCACCCACATAAACCCCGCACACACATCCCGACCACACAAGACCCACCGAAGCCCCGCCCACATAAGCCCCACCCACATAAACCCCTCCCACACAAGCCCCACCCACATAAACCCCGCCCACACACACCCCGCCCACACAAGCCGCACCGAAGCCCCGCCCACATAAACCCCTCCCACACAAGCCCCACCCACACAAGCCCCACCCACACCCCGCCCACACAAGCCCCACCGAAGCCCCGCCCACACAAGCCCCTCCCACACAAGCCCCACCCCCTCATCCCCCTGTGCGCCCCCACCTTTGACCCACCACCTCCCTCATCCCACCCCCCACCCTTCCCCACACACACACATGGGGAGGGGAGGGATGGGATGAGGGGGTGATGGGTCATTGGGGGGGCGCACCTACCCTCCCTTCATGTTTTGATCCTCTTCTTGTAATTCAGAATCAAGTAATTGTATACAAAACAAATATAATTTATTAATATTGAAAATATTAAATATTCATTTGCGAGAATGTATAATCTTTCCCAGCAATCTTCTCCAGATGTCTTGTGATTTCGAAACTCAGACACCATATTCTGTTTTGAAACAAAAAGTGGATAATAATTACATGGTAATATGAGTAAGCCTCGTTGACCACTGAATTAACACACCAGGGGGTTGACTCAGCCTGTCATCCTTCCGAGGTCGGCGAAATGAGTACCAGTATACTGGTCCCGGTGTATGCCCCGGTTAGAATAGGTGTACCATATCCCTGTGTTGTAAGAGGCGTCCAGGAAGGGCATCCGACCATAAAACATTGCCTCACAAAAAGCCAAACCCCTGCACAGCAGGGAAAAACGGATAAAAAGGGGGTTTATTTTTAGGGGAAAAAAAAAGGGAATCGCTGAAAATCCCCCATTCATTTACATGGGGAAAAGTGAGCTAGAACCAGTATATTCACCCTACTTAGGTGATTTCCAACCCCCCTCAAAAGAGTTGTTACCCCCCCCCAAAAGAAATTGTTGAAAAAATTTTTTTTTTTTGCATTTCTACATATTTTAAGTGATTTCCAACCCCCCCCCCCAAAAAATGTTTGGAGAATTTTTTTGCATTTTTACATGTTTTAAGTGTTTTCCAACCCCGCCCCAAAAAATTGTTACCCCCAAAAAAGGAAAAAACATCTTTTTTTGCATTTCTACATGTTTTAAGTGATTTCCAACCCCCCCCCCCCCAAAAAAAATTGTTACTCCCACCCCCCAAAATTTTTTTTTTGCACTTCTACATGTTTTAAGTGATTTCCAACCCCCCACAAAAAATTGTTACCCCCCCAAAAAAAAATTTTGAGAAATTTTTTTTTTTTTTGCATTTCTACATATTTTATGTGATTTCCAACCCCCCAAAAAAATTGTTAGAGAATTTTTTTTTTTGCATTTCTACATGTTTTAAGTGATTTCCAACACCCCCCAAAAAATTGTTACCCCCTGAAATGAAAACGAGAGAAGAACCTTCAGAGTGTAGGCTTTATTCCATTTGATTGAAGCCGCTTCTACGGGCACACCAGGGAATACAGGTGCAGCAAGGAGTACATAAGCAGTAAGGTATACACGTGCAACTAATCACCGCAAAATAAATCAGTATAAGCCCGGAGTCCGATATACTCTCAATTCTCACCATTCAACGAGCACCAAGTGAACCGCCGCCGTAAACGACAATGCCACTGGGACAATCACCCCCGACCGAGCCGAACCTCAGCTTTATCTATTCCGTGCTCGAGCCGTGCAACATGTGATCACACGTCACGACCTTCAATTCACCACATTTTCCCCGTCTTTAAAATGTAACTAGAGGCCCAACTAACGCACCATGATTACTTCAGCGCTACAGGAGTATACATTTCAAGCAACGCGAACTATCTAAACTACAGAAGCATACATGCCAAGCAGTGAGGATTATTTTGAGTTGTAGGAGCATGGTCATGAGCATCGATATATTATGTAACGAGCATATAGGAGCATGAGCATCGAGGATGCCGATAATCCCCTTTACAGATTGAGTCGGCGAGGGGGTATTATCCGTCGACCTCTCCGGGAGTAAATGGCGGTTTCACTTGAGGGAGGCTTCCGATCCTCTTGGTGAGCCTCGACTCGTGCCGGGGATGACTCCCCGATCGCTCTCGGGTGGAACGCGGCAGCTCCGTCGCCACCATTCTCGGGTGGAGTTCCTGGGGGGGGAACACCTGAGGAGGGGATGTCAGAGGGAGGAGCGCCAGATGGTGGTGTACCTGCGGGAGGAGTACCTGAGGGAGCCAAATGGCGAACCGACACAGTGGTCTCCCTGCCATCCGGGAGCCTGACATGAGCATACTCTGGATTAGTATCGATGAGTTCGACCTCTTCCACCATGGGTTCATACTTGCTTTGTCGTACCGGGCGTTTCATGAACACTGTTCCGGGATGGGTTAGCCAGTTGGGCACCGATTGGCCGTCAACATAAAGCCGCTGGTGAATAAACATTCGTTCGTGAGGAGTTGCATTGGTGGACGTGCAGAGCAAAGAGCGTATGGAATTCAGAGCGTCGAGAAGGGTAACCTCCCACCGCTTGGGACCCAGTCCTCTCGATTTCAGCGCCAGAGTTACGGCTTTCCAAATAACTCCATTATATCGTTCCACCTGCCCATTACCCTGTGGGTTGTAACCCGTCGTTCGACTAGTTGCTATGCCGTGCTCTAATAGGAATTGTTTTAGCCCGGCCAACATGAAACACGGCCCTCTGTCTGAATGTATGTACGAAGGTTTCCCAAACATAGCGAAGAGGTCAGACAGACATTTCACGACAGTGCCCGAGGTCATATCCGAGCACGGAAATGCGAAAGGGAACCTTGAATATTCATCAACAACAGTGAATATGTATCTGTTGTCTGTCTCGGTCGGCAGGGGCCCTTTGAAGTCAATGTTTAGTCTCTCGAAGGGAGAAGTGGCCTTGATCAATCTGCCAGAAGCCGCGCCATAGAATCTGGGTTTTAGTTCAGCACAAACAGGGCATGAAGCATTTATTTGTTTAATATCTTCAATAGAATAGGGAAGGTTTTGTCTGCGCACGAAATGTGCCATTCTGGTTACCCGCAGGTGGCACAGAGACACATGGAGGTCTTGCAAAGCCTGACTGATTGTCGCCGAACAGTAGACCCGAGAGAAGGTGTCTGCAGCAGCGTTTTCCCTCCCGGGCCGGTAAACTATGTCGTAACTATAGCAGGCTAGGTCTATCCGCCATCTCATAATTTTTTCATTCTTAATTTTCCCGTTATTTTTCCCATCAAACATGAATGCCACGGATCGTTGGTCCGTAACGAGTGTGAAATGGTTTCCCAGTAAATAGTGTCTCCATTTACGTAGGGCTTCGACAATGGTGTAGGCTTCCTTCTCTATTGCCGAGTGTCTCTGCTCGCTTCCAGAGAGAGTTCTCGAGAAGAACGCGACGGGTCGCCCAGACTGATTAAGCGTAGCAGCTATCGCGTGATCAGAAGCATCTGTTTCCACCACGAAGGGCACCGAGCTATCGATCGATAATACCACGGAATTACTGATATCATCTTTGAGGCTGTGGAAAGCTTTTACAACAGCGGCATCTGGTGGAAAGTTTTTGCAATGCACTAGGGGATGTATTTTCTCGGAGTATTGGGAAATCCATCTTGCATAGTAAGCGAACATGCCGATCACCCGGCGCATTGTCTGCAGGTCCTGAGGTGGGGGTAGCTCACGAAGTGGGCACAATCGTTCAGGATCAGGCTTAATCGTGCCGTCGGCTATCGTGTAGCCGAGAAGGTCAATTGACCTTGCTCAAAATACGCATTTCTCGTAGTTGAGGGTCAGATTATATTTTCTAGCAATGCTCAAGAATCTGTCCAGATTCATGTCATGTTCCCCCTGATCCCTACCGCAAACTGTGACATTGTCCACGTAAACAAAAGTGTCTTTGAGGTTTTCATCTGAGATGATGTCGTCCATAACCCGTTGGAAGCAAGCTACTCCATTCGTGACACCGAACGGAATCCTCCTGAATTGGTAGAGGCGTCTACCTGCCTGGAATGCGGTGTAAGGTTTGTCTTCCTCTCGGATGGAAATTTGATGATAGGCGCTTCGCAAATCGATGGTGCTGAATATCTTATAATTGGCCACGTGTTCGACCATCTCGTCTATGCGCGGCAAAGGGTAGGCATCGAGTTGGGTGAAACGATTGACCGTTTGGGAATAATCAACAACCATTCGTTTCTTATGATTCTGATTGGCGGTGACCAACACCTGTGCGTGCCATGGCGAATCGCTCGGTTCTATAATTCCTTCTTCCAGTAATCGCTTGGTCTCTGAAGTGATGAAGTTCATATCAGCAGTAGTATATCGCCGCGATTTGATCGCTATCGGTTTACAGACCGGCGACAAGTTAACAAACAGCTGGGGGGACGTTACCTCTGCGGTGGTCAAAGCATTTAAAATTAGACGAGGTTTGCTTCCTCCAAAGGGTATTTCGACGCTCGTGTGCTGCTTGAGGACATTATGACCCAGAATTACGTCTGCGCATAAATCACGAAGCACCAGTACCCTTACATCCCGATGCGTGTACCCTTTTACGTCCAATTCAACATTGCAGTATCCTCGTACGCGGGACTGTAGTGATGTGGCGGCCATGCATATCGTATTGTCTGTCGGGTGGATCTTCCATTTCCTGCCCTTCACTAGCGAGCTGTTGACGAAACAGAGCCTCAGCCATATGCCCGTTAATCAGAGTTAATCCCGTTAATGCCCGTTATGTTAATATGTTATATATGCCCGTTATAGAGTATGCCCGTTAATCAATCAGAGCCTCAGCCATATGCCCGTTAATTCGTACGTTGATGATAGCCTTGGATAGATTCCCCGGTGAGGCTGCAGTTAGTTTCTTTTGTGAGTAGAGAGCCGCAGAAGTGGGTTTATTTCTCCTTAGAGTAGATTTACATACCCTGGCATAATGCCCTTTCTTGTCACAATTCATGCATGTGGCATCTCTGGCGGGGCATTTGTGGCAGGGGTGTCTTTTGTACCCACAAAAGAAGCATTTACCAACCGGAGTAGTTGCTGAGGAGTTTGACGAGGTCTGGGTATCCGACTCCTCGGGTTTTTCTCCATCCCCTGTGTCAGGCTGTGTCTGTGTCTGTGGGGTTCCTTGAGTTTCCACCGTAGCGGCGTTCATGAGCAGCATCGGTGTCCCAAATGACTCAGATTGCTGCTGAGCCATATCCATCGCTCGAGCCTGATCGACTACCTTTTCAAGAGTGGGTTGCGCTTTCTCTAGTAAGCGTTGCCGTATGTGGGCTGATCTGAGTCCTTGGATAAATGCCTCCCGGGTCGCTTCATTTCGGTGTTCCTCGGCGTTTACGGCCCGGAAGCTGCCGTCTTTTCCCAGCTGTTTCAGAGCTTGCAGGAACTGATCGATTGTCTCCCCGGCTGCTTGCTTGCGTGTGTTGAGAAGATGTCGTATGTATACCTCGTTCTTGCGCTTCACGAAGAGCACCCGCAGCACGTCAATCGCTGCTTCGTAGGTGTCACATTCCGAGAAGAGCCTGTATACGCTTGGCGAGACATGATTCACAAGGGCGGCCAATTTGTCGGCTCCCTCTTCGATGATGGTCAGATAGTGTGAGAAGGAACGGAACCAATGCGACCATTTCATTTCTGAGTCAGTCGCGTTTGGGTCTGCGTCGAACCTCTCTGGTTTGTAGATCTTGTCCATCGTTGGTTGAGAAAGCCGAGAAAACCAAATGGAATAAATTGAAATGAAAACGAGAGAAGAACCTTCAGAGTGTAGGCTTTATTCCATTTGATTGAAGCCGCTTCTACGGGCACACCAGGGAATACAGGCGCAGCAAGGAGTACTTAAGCAGTAAGGTATACACGTGCAACTAATCACCGCAAAATAAATCAGTATAAGCCCGGAGTCCGATATACTCTCAATTCTCACCATTCAACGAGCACCAAGTGAACCGCCGCCGTAAACGACAATGCCCCTGGGACAATCACCCCCGACCGAGCCGAACCTCAGCTTTATCTATTCCGTGCTCGAGCCGTGCAACATGTGATCACACGTCACGACCTTCAATTCACGACCCCCCCCCCCGAAAAAAGGAAAAACAATTGTTTTTTGCATTTCTACATGTTTTAAGTGATTTCCAACCACCTCAAATATTGTTACCCCCCCAAAAAAATTGTA
Source organism: Eptatretus burgeri (assembly GCF_056783735.1). Taxonomy (NCBI): domain Eukaryota; kingdom Metazoa; phylum Chordata; class Myxini; order Myxiniformes; family Myxinidae; genus Eptatretus; species Eptatretus burgeri. The sequence goes on from NC_140978.1 coordinate 2,685,896, forward strand.
AGAGAATTTTTTTTTGCATTTCATGTTTTAAGTGATTTCCAACCCCCCTCAAAAAATTACCCCCACCCAAAAAAAAGAGAATTTTTTTTGCATTTCTACATATTTTAAGTGATTTCCAACCCCCCCAAAAAATTTTTACCCCCAAAAAAATTGTTTGAGAATTTTTTTTTTTTTTTTGCATTTTTACATGTTTTCAGTGTTTTCCAACCCCCCCCCAAAAAAATTGTTACCCCTCCCCTCCGAAAAAAGGAAAAACTTGTTTTTTGCATTTCTACATGTTTTCAGTGATTTCCAACCACCTCAAATATTGTTACCCCCCAAAAAAAATTGTAAGAGAATTTTTTTTTTGCATTTCTTCATGTTTTAAGTGATTTCCAACCCCCCCTAAAAAATTACCCCCACCCAAAAAAAAAAGAGAATTTTTTTTTTTGCATTTCTACATATTTTAAGTGATTTCCAACCCCCCAAATAAATTTTTCCCCCCCAAAAAAATTGTTTGAGAATTTTTTGTTATTTTTTTTGCATTTTTACATGTTTTAAGTGTTTTCCAACCCCCCCAAAAAAATTGTTACCCCCCCCCAAAAAAGGAAAAAACCTCTTTTTTGCATTTCTACATGTTTTGTGATTTCCAACCCCCCCCCGCCAAAAAAAATTGTCAGAGAATTTGTTTTTGCATTTCTACATGTTTTAAGTGATTTCCAACCCCCCACAAAAAATTTGTTACCCCCACCCCAAAAATTTTTTTTTTTTGCATTTCTACATATTTTAAGTGATTTCCAACCGCCCCCCAAAAAAAAATTGAGAATTTTTTTTTTTTTTTGGCATTTCTACATGTTTTAGGTGATTTCCAACCCCCCCAAAAAATTGTTACCCCCCCCCAAAAGAAATTGTTGAAATTTTTTTTTTGCATTTCTACATATTTTAAGTGATTTTCAACCCCCACAAAAATTTTTTGGAGAATTTTTTTTATTTATTTGCATTTTTACATGTTTTAAGTGTTTTCCAACCCCCCCAAAAAAATTGTTACCCCCCAAAAAAGCAAAAACGTTTTTTTGCATTTCTCCATGTTTTAAGTGATTTCCAACCCCCCACAAAAAATTGTTACCCCCCCCAAAAAAAATTAGAGAAAATTTTTTTTTTTTTGCATTTCTACATATTTTAAGTGATTTCCAACCCCCCAAAAAAATTGGTAGAGAATTTTCTTTTTGCATTTCTACATGTTTTAAGTGATTTCCAACACCCCCCAGTAGGGTGAATATACTGCTTCTGGCTCACTTTTCCCCATGTAAATGAATGGAGGATTTTCAGCGATTCCCTTTTTTTTTCCTTAAAAATAAACCCCCTTTTTATCCCAAGGTATATTTATTTGTCTCCCCTTTTAACCTAGGGGCTCTCTATTCAAATAACCCATACAACAAGATAAAGATTTGTTCAAGTAGCAAAGTAGTAATGTGATTTGTTAAAGGTGATTCGAAAGAAATATTTGAAACATCTAAGCCCCGGGACACTCTTTATCAAATAACCGATGTATATTGTTTAGCTCACTCATTGAACCTATAAAGATTTGTTCATTCTCAAATTCCTTCAATAGTTTAATTTTCTTTGCACAATAATCCCCATCTAAAATATTGAAAAACAAAACATTTGAATCTTTATATTTTTTAAGATACCCCTTTTGTGCCATTACGAAATGATAAACTTCTCTTAATGATCTCATCTGGCCACCTCCTGAGCCACATATCACTTTGAGATTATAGTAAATTATTTTTTCATTGTTCAATTGATAACCATCAAAGTTTTCAGTCCATTCAAGGATATTCATTTTTTTCTTTACATCCTCTAACTTATTAGTTTTTAAGTTGATTCGCTTATTTGTTTTAATTACCTTTGTTTTAGTTATTTTTTCAATAAGACTTATTTGATATTTTTCACATTCATTATGTTTTCCATTTATATACCAAGACTGAGATTTTCTCCACTCTTTAGTTTGATTAATACTTGTTTAGTTTGATTAATACTTTCCAACTCAAGAGGAGATATTTTATGAAACAGATTAAATGTGTGTTTGTTGGTTCGGAGGTGTTTTCTATAATGTTTATATTTGTGATTACAAACATCGCAGTATGTTGTATTCACCATATTTATATAATAAATCTTTGCTTAAACTAAAATTTTCTTGATGAAAATTTCGTTTATTTTACAGGTGAATCTGTGCTTAAAACCATTTTATCCTCCAACTTTTTCACTTAATAAATACAATGTTTCAAGACACAAAAGACAAGTTTCAATCAATCTCTTCATTTGTTAAAGATACTGAGAAATATGTCAAGGATGTAAAATTGAACAAAGATAAATATAACAACTATTGGATAAAAACTATTATGGTAAATAATATGAGTTCTTCAATTTCCTTCAGTGGAAGGGCTTTTAGTATACCTGGTAGAACATCAATTAAAGTATCTCTAACAAAAGTTTCTCCTCTCCTTCTAGTAATATATTCAAAACTAGAAAAAGCAATGAAACAAGAAAAAGTATCAAAAAACAAAAACCTTATAGATGAAGCTTTAGAAAGAAAAGATAAGACCATCTGTAATATGCAAGGAGAAATTTGTATTTTTTTCAACAACCCTAAAGATGTAAATCCTGATGAAATAAAGGATGTTACTATATCAGGTGAAATGACATTTCGTTCAATAGTAATTAACAATCATTTTAAAATTACCTTTAATATAAAAAAATGTTGTCGTTGAATCTGATAATGAAAAAAAGTATATCGATATCGATGGTAATATTATTAAATATGAGTCAATATACAACTGAAAGTATAGATGAATTTCAGTTTAAGTAAAGATTTACTTTATAAATATGCTAGACTTTCCTGATTCTCCATATGACAAATTTGAGAATTGTCCTGCGTGTGAAAGACGGGGATTAAACACAGAGTCAAAAGCCTATAAACAATGTATATTCTGTGATTATCTTCTAATTAATGATAATAAAAAATATAAAAAGGAAAATAATTCTTTTAGATTTACACCAAAAATTAATTACTTTACAAGATTGATTAGAGAAATGAATGTAAAGTATGAGGGTGATAACACACCTTTCCTTACAAGGGAAGAAACTGAACGTATAAGAGAAATGTTCAAAGGATTGTTGTTATATATTATTCATGGATGTAATTTTCAGGGAAATATCAACACAAGATATTGTATAAATAAAATAATGGATTATCTTGAAATTAAACCTGAACTTAGGATAAAATATAGAGTTTCTAAAAAAGCCAATAATAAATTAAATAACCTGTTTTTCAAATATATAAATGAATGATTTTTTATCTATTTGGGAAAATAAGATAAAATTTAACAACCATAAAAATCTCCCAAATTCATTAAGATGTCTCATAGTTGGTTCAAGTGGATGTGGAAAAACCTGCTTACTTTTAAAAATGCTCCTCACTCCCAACTTTTTAGATTATGAAAATTTTATAATTTTCACAAAGTCGAGTTTTCAACCAGAGTATCAACTACTCTCACAAGGTTTTAATGCTGGTCTTCAAAAAGAAGATATAATCGGTTTATTTATACATCAAAAAAACCTAAATGATTATAACATTGAAGATATAATGCAACTATTTTGTGATACACAGAGATGTAAAAAGAAATCAAATCCTATAACTTGTATTCTTAGTGATAACACGGATGATATACCGTCTCCCCAAGATTTGGATAAATCAAAAAAGAACCTCGTTATCTTTGATGATTGTGTTAATGAGAGAAACCATACGGTAATGGACAGCTACTACACAAGAGGGAGACATTCTTCTTGTAATTGTATTTATCTTAGTCAATCGTACTTTCAACTTCCTCGTCGTTCCATCAGAAACAATGCTAATACTTTTATTTTATTCAAGTTAAATTCAATAGATATCAATAATTTTTGGAGAGATAATTGTTCTACATTATGTAGTAAAAAGAAATTTGAGGATTACATGAAGCACACGACTGAAAATATAAATATATTGTTGTGAAACAAGATGAGATATTAAGGGATATATTTTTTGTTTTATAAACAATTACATATATAAATGACAACTATTATTATAAATCTTGTGGGTAAATCTGCTTCTGGAAAAAAAACTTTCAAAAATCAAGGTTCTTGTGTAGTACAAATGAGAATATTGTAAATTTACTTAAAAAACACCCCGTGATACGCATTGTATCAACAACAACTAGAGCAATAAGACCTGGAGAAGTAAAAGGTGAAGATTATCACTATATTTCATTGGAGGAACATATGCGATTGAGGAATGAAGGACAAATATTTGAGGAGGTTTCTCTTGGTACAACAAAATATTCACATTGTAAGAGTGAGTTAAGGAAACTAAAATCTGGTGGTGTTGGGATATTAGAAACTAATCCAGAAGGAACAAGACAAATTATTAAATATCTGAGCGGAGTGAAGATTTTATCATTCGGTTTTAATGTTGATGAAGAAACTCAACGCAAACGTATGAAAAGCAGAGATGCAAGTATTAGTGAAGAAGAAATTACACCTCGCATTAATGTTAATAAAGAATTTGATGAAATATTTAAAGAAAAGGATTTATTTGAACACATCTACTTGAATGATGAAGAAAAGGAAAATTTCCCTGTTGATCTTTACAATTCATTAAATGATATTTTACAATAAATAAATGGATGCAAATGAAAGAGCAAGAAGATTTAAGGAACATCAAGAGTTGGTTTCAAAAGTTGTAAAACAACAGGAAGACATAAAGAAGAAACGCAGACAGAAACTAACGGGCGAAGAAGCATTTGAAAGAAAACAAGAGAAATTTTTTAAACCACTTTTAAAAACTTCCCAAGAAAAAATGAAAGATGTTTCCACAGTTCCCACAGTAGAATATACTCCTAAAAAACTTCAAATGTTAAAAGATTTTGATCAAATGACGGAGGAAGAATTAGAGCATTTAGGAGAATTAGAATATGATGATGAAGGTTTATTTCAACAACTGAAAGAGATTAATCAACCCCCTGATTATATTGTGAATGCTGTTCAAAACAATGAATATTCAGCGGATTCAAAAACCAAAGCAGGACTCATTCCAACAGAACAATCAGCAATATTTCATCTTGTTGAAGAAAAGGTATTGATATTTAATGATGAAATAAGGTTCTTGGGTTCTGCTCAACCCCCTGTTAAACTAACTCCGAGATTCATGTTTCTTCTCACAAAAGATGGAAGACAAGGTTCAACTGTGAGGGATGAATCAAAGTATATTGATAAACCATTGGATATGGAAAATAATGATGATAGAGTATATATTGATCTGCTGAACACTCTAAATTATAAGGTTATTCTTTCTGGTAAAAGTAGGAAGAATGAGAAGGAGAAACACATTATTCAGGCTTTAAGTATCCTTGGTTCAGGTGTTAGTTTTCTTCCAAATGACCCATCGCAATTAGTTAATAGACTGCTATTGTTGTTAGGTAGTATAGTTAGAAGGCTGGAAATAACAATTGTTTTAATGAAGCATCAGCTATTTTAGACCAGTTGATGAACATGAAAATAATTAATAAATCTCAATATAAAGACATTTTATCTCATGTTAAATAAGATGAGAAGCACAATCCTTAGTTTCAATTTCACAACAAGCGACCACACATCTTCATTCCCATACCCACTACAACTTGACACAACAAAAGAATATGAGGCATCTTTATTGTCCATGGAAACTTATAATACCTTATTTAATATAACCGAGAAAAATGACAAGTTTAGTTATAATCCGGGAAGTGGATACAAAACGATAACAGTCTCACCCGGAGCATATGAGATTTCTCAAATATCTTCCGAAATTGCTCGTCTTATGAAAGAACAGGGTGATGAACCAAAAAATATTGTTATAGACATTCAAAAACAGACTTCAAAATCAACGAGAAAGTTAAAAATAACTACAAGGTTGATTTCACAATTGATAATTCATTTAGAGAGTTATTGGGTTTCTCCTCAAAAAAGATTGAAACTAATGGGACGTTTTACAGTGATAATGTCATTCAAATATCCTCAGTTATAAATTCAGTGTTAATTCACTGTGATTTGATTGATGGTGCTTATAATGATGGAAAAAAAAACAAATACAATATTTTCATTCAGCGCATACTCAACCCCAATTGGTTATAAATTCAATATGGAACCCAAAAACTTGGTTTATCTACCTGTGTCAGGAAAAACCATACACAGAGAAAATTTTAGGATAACCGACCAAGATAATCGTGTGATTTCTTTTAATGGAGAAGTTATATCCATCAGAATTCACCTACGTGAAGTTTTTCAATAAATAAATACGATGGTTATTGTGAGGAAACACGAGTTGGGAAAATATAAAATAATTACAGGGGATGGGATGTTCCTTTCCCCTTACTACAAGGGTGAAGGTATGTATCTTGGTAGAGGATACTATAAACCTAAGAGACAAAGGGGTGTTGGACATCAATTTAGAGGAGATGGGATAATTGATACTCTCATGGGTATTGGTTCAACTATTCTTAAACATAAAGATCTAATTGGTTCAACTGCTTCTGCTGTGGGAAATGTAGCAGGTGCTGTAAAGAGTATAAAAGATGCTCAGAAGGAATCTCATAAACTACAAGCAATAAAAGAAATTAAGAAAGGCAAAACTCAGTTGTCCCCCCAAGAACGACAGAAAAAATTCAAATACTTGGATCAGGGTTTCAAAAGTTTTAACATCTTTTTTCCTAAATAAATACAAGTATGGAAGCAATTGATAGTATCTATGATTTGGATGATACTATTATTATCTCAAACTCCACTAAAAAAGAAGATTACTTCAAGGTAAATGCAATAACTGGAAGAGACTGGAATACGAATGGTACAAAAAGTTTTGAAATAAATAATCAACAAACCTATTTGAATCTCTCCGAAAGTTTCTTGTTTTGTAAATTTAAATTCACTAAAGCTGGGAATAACACAAACGCTACACTTGTAAATGATTTCTTCTGGAAAATGTTTGATAGTGTGCGTTTGTATATTGGAACACAAGAAGTTGAAGCGGTTGATTATGTTTCTGCTGTATCTGAAATGATGAAATTTACACTCTATACATTCAGTGATAGAATGGGAAAGGGGTCTGTCGAAGGTTTTATTCCTGATATGTCAACGGGCACAAACACAGACCCTGGATATACTCAAAGGAAAGGAATGTATAATGATGATACAAAAGCAGAAAATAGTTTTACTGTGGCAGTTCCTCTTAAAGGTATATTTGGATTTTGTGATCATGATAAAGTTCTGTATGGTCTTAAAATTAGATTTCAACTACAAAGGAATGATAATGAAAATCGATTGCTTTTTGGTGTTTGTAATGCTTTTAGTGATCAGAATAAATTTGTAATTGAGGAGATGAGTTGGTATATCAGTGAATATACTCCTAATCTTAAAACAGAAGAGATGCTGAATCGAAGACTTAACTCAAAGAAACCACTCAGTGTATCATACCTCAAAAGAAGATGTCAACATGTTAAACTCAACCAAACTACTTACACGTTGAATTTGGGTGTTCTGGAAGGAAAGCCACGATATCTGTGGATCATTTTTAAAAAGCTAGATGGTGATACTGCGACTGATAAGAATAATGCATTGAGTGATAATGCTAAGGTGAAACAACTTCGCGTTTCTCTAGATGGAACATTTTATCCACGAGATAGATTGGAAATTAATTGGGGAAAAAAATGATTTTGCTGAAGCATACAAGTCTTACCAAAAGGTGTGTGAAAGTAATGGAAATAAAGAACCTATTTTGGATATGACAGCATTTAAAAGTTTGTATACAATCTATGCGTTTGACCTGAGCGCTCAAAAGGAAACTATAAAGTCTAATCGAGTGGATACTTCCCTATACATTGAAAGAGGAGAGAGTGAAGAAGTTGATACATATTGTTTGCTTTTGGAAGAAACAGAATTGCAGATTAATACAGATAATGGTGTGATGATTAGTCTCACATAATTTTTTGTTAAATAAATGAGTGGAAAAGTACCAACTGGGGTATATGTTAATCAAATCAATCTTCATAAACTATCATCTTGTGTTCAAAATCAAAAACCTTGTACGATTAACGTTAATACAATTCAGAGAAAAGGAGCAGTAAGAATTGATGTTTTGCTCACAAGAGAACAGGTTAAAATCTTGAATGACACTGGCTCACTTAAAATTAAAATGACAAAACCAATGTTGAAAAAATATTAAATAAGAGAGACGAGTGGAGGATTTCTCCCATTTCTAATTCCTTTATTTGCTGGTTTAAGTGCGGTTGGAGCATTGACTGGTGGTATTTCAACAGCGGTGAAAACTGCCAACGAAAGGAAGGCTCAACTCCAGGCTCAAAAAGAATTGGAAAGACATAACAAAGAGTTGGAAAAACAAATTAGTGGAAGTGGTGTAATTGTAGATTTTGCTGAAAAACTTGAAGGTCTGCCTGATAAAGCGAGATTGTTAGTTGGAGATATGCTTTCTTCAATAGCACAAGCAGGTGTAAAATTAACGAAAAGAGGTAATGGATTATATCTTTCTAATAAATAAATGAGCATTGATGAGTGGTTGAAAGAATTTGGAAAGAATACAACATCAAATTTACAACTTGTTAAATATTGTAAGAAATTAAAAATTCGTAATGTGGTTATTTGTATGAGAGATGAATTAACAAATGTGCCGAAACATACAAAGAATATTATTATGAACTTAGAAGATAATAATGGGAACAGTTCTCATTGGGTTTGTATTTTTAATAGTCAAGACAAATATTATTTTGATAGTTTTGGTCTTCCACCACCTGTTGAAGTCATAAAATTCTTACAGAATGGTGTTTATCAAACATTTCAAGTCCAAGAATTAAATTCCAAGTGTTGTGGTCAATTATGTCTATATGTGTTATTTCAACTCAACAAAAATAAAAAATTTTATGATATTATTTTTAATCTAATATAAATGACTTATGTTGGTAAAGATTGTTCTAACTTTGGTGTATCTCAAGAACTGGATATTGATTTATCAAATTATTACACAAAGGCACAGGCTGAACGACATAAATATAATATAACCAAAAATATTAACATGAAAAATGCTTATAAATTAAAAAATTATCCAAGCCCGACTGACGCGAATGACTTGGTGAGATTAAACGATTTATCACAATATATATCCTTAAATAAAACGGCTGTGTATTCCAAAGATACAGAAGTGTTGATATTATCTCCAGGTCATACAGAATTCACAGTTCGAATTAAAATAAATTTTTATAAAGAAGGGCGTATCGTTTGTATGAGAATAGAACAATGGGGGTATGATATGAATGATTTAGGGTATAATTGGTCATTTAAAATTAACCTCGAAGACCTGGAACAATTAAATCAGTCTCGTAAGGAAGAATATTATCCACTTGGTATCGAGAATGAGTTTTGTGGGTCCACGATTAGTAAACAACAAATAAAAGAATTTAATAAGGGTAAATATAATAATGGTTTTGCCCTTGTTTATCTCATGAAAACAGAAAAAATAGGATTATATATAATAAGTAAGGAAATACAAAATGATTTAACTATGGGAAGATGGGGAGGTGTTTCGTGCCATAATATTATTCTAACATATATTTCTAATACATAAATGACAGCAAGAAGGCTTCAAGAAAATTATCATTTCTGTGTCCAAGCATACCTTCAAGAAAAGGGTATTCGGTATTTTAATAAATATGTTCTACAACATAAGAATGAGGTATTTTCAATAAAAGATTGGCATTATGCTGATGTTGATAAACCGACAACTTTAGATTTAATTAGAATGTTAAATAATGAAAAAATTATAAAGTTAAGAAAAGGTAAGGCTCTTTTAGAAATTCAAAAGAAATTTTATTGGTTTCCTGTTGTAAAAAAAATTATTTTGGATGCAGGAATAACAAGAAATCCTGATGAATATATGTATAATATTCTATGGGGTGTAAGCGATTCAAGAATAGTAAGGGATGAGGAAGGAGTTGAAGAAGAGAGGGAAGAGGAGGAAAAGGAGAAGGAGGAGAGGGAGAAGAGAGAGAGGGAGGAAAGAGAGAAGAGAGAGAAGAGAGAGAGGGAGGAAAGGGAGAAGAGAGAGAGGGAGGAAAGAGAGAAGAGAGAGAGGGAGGAGAGGGAGGAAAGAGCGAGACTAAATAAATATGAAAATATGGAAACCAGTGAGATTCAAAAAAGATTGGTGGTATTACAGAAAATAACTCAACCCACCGAGGAGGAAAACAAAGAATTGACAAGTCTATTTGCAATACTTTCGACAAGAGTATTGACATCGAGAAGATATGTATTTTAATTCAAGTTTTTCATTTTTTTTTCTTAAATAAATGGAGGAGAGAGTGAAGGCATTTCTAAGGATTCTTTATGTTTTAAAAATTAAGATTCAAATGTGCATGTTGGAAACTAAAAAGGTTTTTGCACTCTGCAGGAATTTTTCTCATAAATAAATGAGTTATTGTCTCAAATGTAAAAAGAAAACTAATACTAAAAATATTTCATATATTAAAAGTAAAAATAACAGGGTTATAC
>NC_140978.1:2697000-2854500 GCF_056783735.1 Eptatretus burgeri
CCATCATTCTACTCTCAAATGTATAGAATTGTAAAAAAAAAAAATATATATATATATATATATATATATATATATATATATATATTTTTTTTAAATCAGCCAACATTGATGATCTCAAAGCCTCCCAGTCTGTCACAAATATGACATTATTGGCCAAAAAATAATTGTTTTCATATGTACTCGATTGTCAATGGTTCATGAATTGAAACACCACAAAGGCCTTCATCCCCAGCTTGATGGAGTACTTCTATGCTCCATCCCCAGATTTATCAACCCCCCAGGTTTCTGCAGAGCGCACACAGTCCACAAGCAACCCCCATATGGGGAAAGTCCAAAAATCCAGAATCACTGTTCATCTCACTCATTGTACACTGCTCCTTCCCAATTCCATATCCAAGGCGATGCATGATGCCATCGTCAAGCTCTGAAGGAAGGGAGTACTCAGTTTTCACTCTGTTTGTTTGTTTTCTTGTTTGTTTGTTTTCTTGTTTGTTTGTTTGTCTGGTTGATATTGTTATGAATCTAGAAGCCATTTGCACACAAACAGACAGCAGTCCCTAAGCTTAGTTATTTCAATATGTATATGTATAGTTAGATTCCTCCCTATGTCGAAAGGGAATTACATGTGTGCACTGCGAAGTTTCTTTCTAGTTAGATTTTTGCAATACCCAACGCCAACAAATCAATCCTTCACTTATTCACACCATCGACACCATTGCCCACGTGCGTTCGACCACGGACGTGGGCGGAGGTTTCCTCACCTCAGAACACTGACTCTGCCCAGGAAAGGAGGGGGTTCCCCCTGTCCAATCACGGATGGCCAGCACATCACCCCACGAAACCCTGTCCAATCAGGGCAAAGATTACCTCAGAGCTCCGACTCCACCACAGAAAGGCAGGGTTTTCCCCCTGTCCAATCAGAGGGGGACAGATATCACCCCACGAAACCCTGTCCAATCAGGGCAAAGATTACCTCAGAGGACCGATCACGCCACCCCGCCCGGGGGAGGGATAAGAATTGCCGGGCTCCCTTTAGTGCTCGCTGGAGTTGGGTTGGAATTGTCGGAGAAGAAAGGGGTCGCCATTGCTCTTGGTGTGTGTCATTGGTGGTCTTTGTTGCCATGTCTCAAGCTGATCCTCTGACTATTCCACAGCCATCTCTCATTTTGTCGAGCAATAATCCGGAGTCCAAGCTGGGAATCGCCGCTGGCCCTCTGTAAGGAGCGACCCTGGCCCCTGCCTGGACCCCACTATACCGTGTCTGGGCTCGCCGGCGACCCCGAGTTTCACCCCTGCAGTCGCGGGCCAAACCGCACGAGGCGGCCAGGTACCGACCAAACTCTGACCTCCAGTCTGTCTATCCCCTTGGCTGCGAGGTTCAAAATAAAGATAATCTGGGTCCATTTTCTTTTGGTGTGTGTGTGTGTGTGTCTGTGGTGGCGCCATCCTCTAAGTCAAAATTGTATGTGTTGATTGCTCATTGTACAATGCCTGTATATTCGTGATTAAGTCTGCTCTGTGTCTCCCTCCCTATTATAAATAAACCCCTGTTAAATGTACAAGCTCGTTGCCTGTCATTTCTGCCATTGACCCAGCACGGTGCGGGCTTGAGAGTTAGGGAGGCCGCTTGTGCCGTAAATTGTCATTTGGTCCGGCGTGGCTTTGCTAATTTCCGCTCGGTTACGCCGGATCCGAGTCGGTAACAGCGACTCATTTCGGACAAAGTCGGCCGAGGGTGTGGCTTCCCCGGTAGTTAGACGGCATGGGTACTTAGGTAAATTGGGATTAGACAAGTGGACCCAACCTCACGCCATCGAAATATTGGCGACCACGGTCCTTTAAGCGACCCGTCGACTCCAGAGTTATCCGGGGTGACGACCTTCCATTCAAGTGTTTGACGGCCCAACTGCTCCGTCTAGCGGTCATCCTCGCCACCGAACCCGGCACCACAACAATATCTCAGCCATCCTTTGATCTCTGAAGCTGAAATTTGGGGACAAAAGTGAAGATGTGCTTTGGCAAAAAGGGTATTTTTTATTTTTTGATTAATCAATTAATTGATTTGGCCATAAATGGGAATCATCAATTAAGTAATTAATTACTTAATTATTATCGATTTATTCATTACTTATTTATTTTACTTCTCATCCTGGCAATATCTCAGGCACCTTTTGAGCAAGGAAGCTGATATTTGGACATGACAGTGACCAAGTGATTTGGCTATATGGAGTATTTTTGATTTATTGATTAATCAATGAATTATTTTCTTTCTTGCTTTCTGCGTGCTATCTCAGCCATCCTTTTAGCTAGGAAGCTGATATCTGGACACAACAATCAGCAAGTGATTTGTTGATAAAGGGTATTGCTAATTTATTGATTAATCAATTAATTTTTTTGAGTAATTACTTAATTTAAAAAAGTTACAGATTCAGATGAAACAGTGGTGGTTTAGGTTTGCTATCAACCAATTGATTAAGAAATTAATTATTTTACGATTATTATTTATATATTTTAATGATGAAATTAATCAATCAATTATTGTAAACCGCTCCCTCCCAATTCCGACTCCATGTGCTGCAAGGCGGCATCACCGGGTGCTGAAGGTGCCCAGAGATGTCGCGTGCTGTATGATTGTTTTTTATTTATTTGGCATGGGGGCAGCGCACTTTGAATATACTGGTACTTGTTTGTTCCTCTTTTTTTCCCACCTGGAGAACAAACTTCAGCATTCTCTTTAATCTCATTCTTCTCTCTAGGTCTTCAAGACAGCTGTTCACCCCCATCTCAGATCATCCCCAATTTAAAACCATGATCTTTTTTTTAACCTATGTTAACCCCACTCAACCATGATGTTGCTGATTCTCTCATGTCTGCTGTTCCTTCTGTCCTATTGCATGCTGATTCATTCTGTGTTCCAGCTCTTCCACAAGCCATGACTTTGTATACAAAAAAATTTCAATGTCTCAGACTGTTCCACTTTGAAATTCAAAACAATATTTTGTCATGCTCTTTTTTTTTTCCTCTCTTGTCATGCTTGGTTTGTTTAATTAATTTAAGTTATCTGAATTTTAACTCGCATTCACGCAGTAATCTTCATCACACCTGCCCTCACTATTTGTATTGATTTTCATTGCTCTTCTAGGTGATGAATTGTACCACTTTGCACCTTTAAAAATGTCACAACTATTTTCACCAAACTTGCACGAGCATATGATTAAATCTACAATAGCATGTACCAGATGTTATTTGCGCTGTGCTGTGGTGTATTTATCTTTCATGAGAAAGGGTGTGAGCAAATGATGTTTCTGGCTGAATGTTGAATCAACTGCCAGGGTCTTCAACATTCGACTATGCTAAAATATATTGGCAAGCTCTTCATACACATCCACTTCCTGAGACATCATCACTCAACTTTTGTGTTTGAGAGTTTTTTCCAATTATTCCTCGGATAATAAGAGTATGAAAAAGTAATTTTGTTTCAATACACTTTGCTTATGAAAAAAATTAGTCAATACTTGCTGAGAGTTATTTCTGCCACTGAATACTTTTCTGCTTCATAGTTATGATGTGCCTTCAAGCAGCCAATATTATAATCACTGGATACATTAAGACAGTTTTTACCTCCCACTTTGTGGCCTCTTGACGAAGAGTCGAGACAGCTTGGCATGACACCGTCTCATTAAGCACACTGATGACTTTCCTAGAGAGGGCTCTGGGTGGAGTTATGCTTCAAAAGGTTATCCCACCACAAAGGCTGGAGCTCATATAGTAGTCTGGGTCACCTCCAATTCATGATTAATGAAATAGCTTTCAAATTAACTTTTAATGTGCTCAGCTCTCGTTTGGAAGAGAACTCCAGCAAAAGTTTGTGAAAGAAAGAAAGAAAAATAAATTGAAGCACTGTATAATTTTGACTGATAAAATAAGATATTAACTAGAAGGGCACTTGGTAGAGTGCATACCTCCACCATACAATGCCTGATCCATGATAACATATCGGGCCCATTACATTGTTTAAATATTGTGCTATATATCGTTTTTGGTTCAATGGTGAAGAATCACTTTAAAAATCAAATAATTATTGTATCCAGATACGGATTCAGATCTTCACCAAAATCGAAACAATTCATCCTTGCCACACACCCAACTTGTCCACCAAGATTCATCCAAATCCGTTCACAACTTTTTTGAGATATCCTGCTATATCTCATTTTAGCCCAATTGCTCAATTGTGAAGAAGTAGTCGGTTCTGGATCCAGATCTTGGCCAAAATCTAATCAGTTCATCCTTGTCACACACTAACCCGTCCACAAAATTTCATCTGCATCCATGTACAAATTTTTGAGATATCCTGCACTCAGGCAAACAAACAAACAAACAAACAAGAAGACATCGCGCAGAGAACTATACTTGCAAAAACAAGTTTGACATCAAAATAATTGGTGGTTGAATTCATTGACCAAATATGCAGCTTCTCTTCAAATTTCAAGTCAATCAGATGAAAATTGACAATCTAAGAAATTTGGCCTATGTTGACCTTTTGGCCTAAGTGAACCTCCAAAATAATTGGTGGTTGAATTCAGTGACCTGAAATATATATCCTCTTCAAATTTCAAGTCAATCAGATGAACATTGAGGATTTTAGAAGTCTCACCTTAGAAGTTGTTGACCTTTGGCCTATGTTGACCTTTTGGTCCATGCTGATCTCAATAATAATTGGCTTGTTGAATTAATTGACCTGAAATATATATCCTCTTAAAATTTCAAGTCAACCGGATGAAAATTGAGGGTTTTAGAAATCTGACCTAAGTTGTTGACCTTTGGCCTATGTCGACCTTTTGCCCTCAAAAACAATTGGCTTCTTCCTAATGACAAACTACCACGTGGTGAAGTTTCGTGAAGATCGGTTTAAAATTGTGACCTGTAGGCGACAAACAGACAGACAGACAGAATAACAAAATCGACTAAACAATACACTCGAAAAATCTTCGATTTTGCAAGTAACAAACAAGAAGACATTGTGCAAAGCATGACACTTGCAAAATCCATGAAACAAATTTGACATAAAAAATAATTTGTGGTTGAATTCATTGACCTAAAATATAAATCCTCTTCAAATTTCAAGTCAACTGGATGAAAATTGAGAATTTTAGAAATCTGACCTAAGTTGTTGAACTTTGGCCTATGTTGACATTTTGGTCCATGTTGACCTCAAACATAATTGGCTGGTTGAATTCATTGATATGAAATATAAATCCTCCTCAAATGAAGTCAATCGGATGAAAATTGAGGATTTTTTAAATCTCACCTAAATTTTTGACGTTTGGCCTATGTTGACCTTTTGACCTCAAAAACAATAGACATTTTCCTGATTAGAAACTCCACTATGTGGTGAAGTTTCGTGAAGATCGGTTTAAAATTGTGACCTGTAGGTGACAAACAGACAGACAGACAGAATAACAAAATCGACTAACCAATACACTTGAAAAATCTTCGATTTTGCAAGTAAGAAACAGATAGAAATGGGTGAAAACAAACCTCCTTCCACCTTCGGTGGCAGAGGTAATAAATAAGATAAACATAAATGCATTCAGTGTATTGTTAATGATAAACTTGTCTATCAAGTTCAAAGACTTCATAAAGGAAGAGCTAAGCTTATGCATATCAATGCTGTGTCACGTGAGGATAGCCATATGGTTCAAAGGATGTTCTTTTTGAAGGAGCAGAACCGAATAATTTTGAAATGTCAAAAAGACATGTTTCAGAATAAAAATCCACCCACACTGAAGATCAGGCAAAAACATCCATCACCTGACCCGTGTGATAATGAGAGTTTCTTCCATATAAATCCCTTTCTCATGCCCTGATTGGCTGCTGATCCAAAATGCTGAAACAAGAAAATCTTGTTAAACTGTCAGACAATTCAGGAAATGGCTGCAGATGCAAAGTGAGTTTCGTACCAAAGTACTTTTTTTGAACATTTCTGTCACATTATGGCAGGAATATTGTAATAACCATGAAACTGGAACTTTGGAACAGGTGCGCTTCATTGGAGAGCGAAGATTTGAAAAATGCTAAGTAAGAAAAGGGTGAAAGATTGTGGCAGACAGATGAGTAGTGGCCATTTCATGGTTGAAGCTATTCATTTCTCAGTTTAGATCCATGTAACATTAACAGGTCTGTCTCAGCCATGGGTGAAACATTTTGCTGATACAAAAAACTCTGAGGTTCAATACATCCTGGATTTAATTTCACATACTTTAACAGAATTACAGTAAAAGTCAAAGCAATATAACCTTTGCTTTATTAGTTGCTCTTTCACAAACAAAAAGGTGCACACACAAGATAGAGGGAATATTCTTCTGAAGCGCAAGCATGAGTGCAAGTTGCAAATATTACTGCATTGAAGGTTGCACATTTTGTGAGATTGTGATGTTATGTTTTTTGGGTGTTTTTTTACATTAATAGCATTGTAATTGCTATTGTATCTGGATTTTTTTTAACAGCGTTTGTGTATGCAGCTCGTAAAGGAGCTGCAAAAAAAAGCGCACCTCCACATCCGTAGAGAAAGGCTGGAAGCACCAAGGACCTGTAGACTTGGATCTGTGTGTTTGTATGGATATGTATATGTATTATGTGTGTGGATGTGTGTGTGTGTGTGTGTGTGTGTGTGTGTGTGTGTGTGTGTGTGTGTGTGTGTGTGTGTGTGTGTGTGTGTGTGTGTGTGTGTGTGTGTGTGTGTGTGTGTATGTGTGTGTGTGTGTGTGTGTGATTTGTTGTATTTGGCTTCCTTTTTGGGACGACAGTGCAGTCATTGGTCTTTATTTTGATCATGTGACATCCAAAGACCACTTTGTAAAGAAACTTCGGGATGGAAAAAACATGACAGAAAATATCTTGCTTGTACAAATTCTCAGCCTCATGGAAGAGCCGTCACACACACACACACACACACACACACACACACACACACACACACACACACACACACACACACACACACACACACACACACACACACACACACACACACACACACACACACACAAACATGATTTGACCCAAAACACTGAGTGCTGAGGGTGCCATCTCCTGGCATTGCTTTTTCTCTCTGAAGATGCCAGAGCATTTTTCAGGAGAAATGTTACTCAAGGGGATTTATCATTGCTCTGTCCTCTAAATCCTGAGCGTCAAGTGAGGTAGCAGCACCTATATTAATAATATAATAGATCTTTGGCATGGCTCGGCCACTGCCAGTCAGAATCGTACTGCCAGTTTTCCAGACTCAGTGCAGACTCCATAATCACAACACCATGCTGTGTTTGGTATTTTGAAGAGCAGTCGCAACATAATGACCAAGTAAGCCCAGTATAATCTATCTATAATTCCAGCAATCTCTGTCTGTCTGTCTGTCTGTCTGTCTGTCTGTCTGTCTGTCTGTCTGTCTGCGACCGCCGTTTCTCGACGACCACCGGTCCGATCGCATTGAAACTTGCCAGGAATATTGCCGGGGACCCGCGGATGTGCCTTTTCGAGGTGAGAGAGCGAGAGCGAGAGCGAGAGCGAGAGCGAGAGCGAGAGAGAGAGCGAGAGAGAGGAGAGAGAGAGAGAGAGAGAGAGAGAGAGAGAGAGAGAGAGAGAGAGAGAGAGAGAGAGAGAGAGAGAGAGAGAGAGAGAGAGAGAGAGAGAGACACTGCACATACTGGCACTCACCTATGGGCACGCACCTACGGGCCTGCCCCAACGGGCCCGTACTAGTCTATGTATAATTCCAGCAATCTCTGTGTCTGTCTGTCTGTCTGCGACCGCCGTTTCTCGACGACCGCCAGTTCGATCTCATTGAAACTTGCCAGGAATATTGCCAGGGACCCGCGGATGTGCCTTTTCGAGGTTTGATATCGATCGGACAAGCGGTTCCCAAGTTACGGCCATTTATCTGTCGACCAATGACAAGACACGGTGCTATGACATCACGAATGACGTCACAATTAATGTTTATTTATTTATTCTTTTTTTTTTGCAAGATCGACGGTCTGATCTAATTGAAACTTGCCAGGAATATTGCCGGGGTCCCGAGGATGTGCTTTTCGAGGTTCAATATCGATCGGACGAGCGGTTCCCAAGTTACGGCCATTTATCTGTCGACCAATGACAGGACACGGTGCTATGACATCACGAATGACATCACAGTTAATGTTTATTTATTTATTTATTATTTCTTTTGCACGATTGAAACTTACCAGGAATATTGCTGGGGACCCGCGGATGTGCCCTTTCGAGGAGAGAGAGAGAGAGAGAGAGAGAGAGAGAGAGAGAGAGAGAGAGAGAGAGAGAGAGAGAGAGAGAGAGAGAGAGAGAGAGAGAGAGAGAGAGAGAGAGAGACACATACTGGCACTCACATACGGGCACGCACATACAGGCCCACCCCTATGGACCCGTACTCGTCTATCTATAATTCCAGCAATCTCTGTGTGTCTGTCTGTCTGTCTACGTCCACCGTTTCTCGCCGACCGCCGGTCCGATCGGATTGAAACTTGCCAGGAATATTGCCGGGGACCCACGGATGTGCCTTTCTGTGGTTTGATATCGATCGGACGAGCGGTTCCCAAGTTACGGCCATTTATCTGTCGACCAATGACAAGACACGGTGGTATGACATCACAAATGACATCACAATCAATGTTTATTTATTTATTAATTAATTTTCTTTGCACGATCGACGGTCCGATCTGATTGAAACTTGCCAGGAATATTGCCGGGGCCCCGCGGATGTGCTTTTCAAGGTTTGATATTAATCGGATAAGCGGTTCCCAAGTTACGGCCATTTATCTGTTGACCAATGACAAGACACGGTGCTATGACATCACAAATGACGTCACAATTAATGTTTATTTTTTTTTTTTTTATTATTTCTTTTGCACGATTGAAACTTGCCAGGAATATTGCTGGGGACCCGCGGATGTGCCTTTTCCTGGTTTGAGAGAGAGAGGCTGCACATACTGGCACTCACCTACGGGCACGCACCTACAGGCCCGCCCCTACGGGCCCGTACTAGTGAAAAAAATAACAATAAGAACAATAGTAGTAGTAGTCATAGTAGTTTTAGTAGTAGTATTACCAACAACAAAAACAGCAACAACACCAACAACAAGAATAATAACAAACAACTTGTGTGCATAACAGCAAAAGTGGCCACCAAGCATATTGGTTGCCTAACAAAGAAAGCAATGAAGGAATTGGGGTAAGTCCAGAATAAAACGGTAAATTTTTATCTGAATGTCAGAAATTAAAACAGCTGCAATGTCAAATAAGCAAAGGAAAAAGCATTATAAGTCATGTAGCAACTTCAACACAAGCCTGCAGTTTGACTTTGGGGAAGTATATTGCGGAACTATAGACCTATTAGCTTGACTTCAGTTGTGAGAAAGGTGTTGGAGACATTAATTAAAGAAGGGATAGGGAAACATTTGAAGAAATTCAAACTAATTAAAGGCAGTCAGCATGAAGTTACCAAAGGGAAAACGTCTATAAAATTTTTTTATTGAAATTCTACAAAGTCGTTTCTGATTGGGTGAATAAGGGAATGGCAGTGGACATCGTATATCTTGACTTGAAGAAAGTATTTGATAAGGTACCTCAAATAAGGTTGTTAGTCAAGGTGAGTGCTTGCGCAGCAGCTGGTCGGTTAGCTAACTGGATTGGAAACTAGAATAGTGATAGAAAGCAAAGAGTGGCTGTGAGAGGGAGGATGTCTGGCTCTGAAGAAGTAAGTAGCAGAGTACCTCAGGTATCAGCATGAGGACGATTATTACTCATAATTTTCATCAATAATTTGGACAGTAGGGTTAAGAGTCAGCTTTCCAAGTTTGCTGTGGTGATGATTTTGAGGATGTAAGGTAGAAAACAGAGAAAAGGGGGGAGGAGGTGATCATATACAGGAAATCGAGATACTTTCATGGATTGGGCAAAAGATTGGCAGTTGCAATTTATTATAAAGAAATGCAAGGTGCTGGGGATGGAAAAGAATAATAAAAATGGAGATTACATGACGCAAGGGACAATCTTGGAGTGTGTTCAGGGGAGAAGCATCTGGGGGTGGTCATAGATACAGGAGGTAAGCAGGCAGGACAGTCAGGTCAGGTCAGGTATGGGAACATGCACCAGAGCAGCGTGTCGCTGTGTCAACTTTCTGCTGGTACTCCATGGACCTCCATCTGGCCATCCCCCAGGCAGATGCCTGGCACATTCCCATCTCTTTGAGATGATGATCAACCTGCGGCAACTAAGAGGCACATGGTCGGCCCATTGGCCTTCTCCACTCATGAGGCTCCCTCACTAAGAGAACTGGTGAGCAGATAAGCATCAGGAAAATGAGCCACATGTCCACACAGCTGCAGCTGATGCCCACAGACTATGCAGGTAACAAATCTCATTTGAGTCTCTCTCAGCAGGATTCTCCAAAGAGACCTGCTATCAAAGGAATGCAGTTTCCATCTCAGATCCCTGGTCAGAGTCCAAGTCCAACATCCGTAGAGAAAGACTGGAAGCACCAAGGACCTGTAGACTTGGACTTTCATCCTCCTGCACAGGTAACAACAGTGCCACACCCCATGATCCAGTGATTCCATGACTCCGCAGGCTTGACCCAAATGTCTATTGACCTCTGGCTCACAGCCAGCAGAGACATGAATATCACTGCTTAGATAAGTGTATAAGTGTATCTCTCTGTGACCTCAACATCCTCACCACAAACAGGTACAGACAAGATAGCAGCATCCAAGATGTCATTGAAAACCTGGACCTTAGTTTTGACCCAGGAAACCCGTAATCCCAGCGACTCTGACTCCTGATTCAGCACATCCAGGGCCCCCAAAAGGATATCCAGAGTATCCGCAAAGATGACTGCATCATCTGTGAAATAAAGGTCAGAGATCTTGACATTCCCAAATGCCACATTGTAGCTTGATCTCTCTGACATCCTCCCCAGGATCCACTTCATACAAGCAATGAAAGGTTTGGGGGCCAGTACACACCCCTGGTGAATTCCAGGAATAACTGGAAATAAGTCGGAGACGGTATCACCACATCTCACAGCACTCGTAGCACCAGAGTAGAGTTCAGACATCAGATTGATCAGTTTTGGTGGCAACCCACGAAGACTAAGAATCCTCCAGAGGGCATCACGATTCACTGAATCAAATGCTTTGCAGAGATCAACATGGGCTGCAAGCAGTCCCTGCCAAAACTCTCGTCTGTGTTTTGTGAGGACCCAAAGGGAAAGGATCATGTCAATCGTTGATTTCTTTGGTGTAAAACCTGACCGCTCTGGGCGCTAATGCTCAAGCAGATAGTGGCGACCCTTATCAAGAATTATCTGAGCAAAGACCTTGCCCAGCACTGAGAGCAGCATCACCCCTCGGTAGTTGTTGCAGTCTTGGCGATCACCCTTCCCTTTCCAGAGAGGGACAACAAGGCCCCTCTTCCAGTCAGCTTCGATGATGCTTATGTCCCAGGCAGAGCATAGAACTGCATGCAATGACATGAGTGCAGCATTTCCACCAGCCGTGAGAAGTTCAGCATGGATGCCACAGATCCCAGGAGCTTTACCCAATTTCATCAGGTTCACCGAGGCCTGTGTTTCCACAAACAAAAGTGGATCACAGTTGATTGGAGGGTCAGAAATAAGGATAGTAATACCCCTAACATCTAACTCAACAGCTGGTGGATCAGCCTGGAACATCCGCTCAAAATAGCTGGCCCAGCGGGCCTTCACTTCGGACTCCTCTGTCAAGATCCCTCCACCCTCTGCTCTAACTTTCATCCACTGAGGGACGGGTTTGGGAGAGTAGAAATGCAATGAGCGAATTCCCCTGTAAGCAGGATGAGAATAAATTGATCACAGGTGATGTTCACCCAACTCACAGATTCCTCATAGGCCTCCCTGTCCATCCTCAGCGCACGTATAGTATTACACCTAAACTCCCTGAATAGCTCAGCTCTGCCATGAAGCCTGGCCTTGCGACTCTGGTCAATGGTATCCAATGTCCCTTGAGAGAAAAAAATTCTTCTTCACCTGACAGTGAGTTCCAAGACATGCACCGGCAACATTAAGAATGGTGGTCTTGAAGGCATTCCACAACTCTTCAGGATTTTCCAAAGCACTCAGAACCTCCCAAATCCCCACTCAGCCTTTTCGCAAACTCCTCTGCTACTCTCTCATCCTTGAGCTTGCCATCATCCACCCTAGGTTGGAACCGTACCATTTTCCCAGATTTAAGCTGCAACTTCAGAGTTGTGATCACAAGCCTGTGGTCAGTATTGAGGAACTGAACACTCTGGTAGACCCTGCAGTTCTGGATCATCCTCCAGTGACCATCATTGAGCATGTGGTCAATCTCCTTTGCCACACCACCAGCGTTAGAATAACAAGTCCAGCAATGAGCATGTGGGCAATGAAACCATGAACTAGCCACCCTAAGTCCATGACTTCTTGCAAAGTCAAGGAATTTAATGCTATTCTGGTTCACAGTTCCAGACCCATGGGGAAAACACACGTCTCATAACCATCCTTATCAGTTCCAGTCGATGCATTGAAATCCCACAACACTAGAAGAGTATCTCGCCTGGGGCACTGATCAACTACAGACTCAAGTGTGGTATAGAATGCGTCTTTCAGAGTGAGATCACTCACCTCAGTCGGAGCATACAATGAGACCAGGGAAAGAACACCCAAGGAGTGATGAATCCTTAGTTTCATAACACGCCTGTTGACCGGTGTTACCTCAATTATCATTGTAATCAGCTTATTGGACACAGTTACAGCAACTCATTGGGCATGATAACCATCAGAGCAACCAGACCAATAGTTGGTGTAACCACCCACCATGATCTCGCCACTACCTCGTCTCCGAACCCCAGATAGTGCTGCAATATCGATGTTCAAATCCTTGAGCTCAAATGATAACAGAGACAGGTGATCATCCTCTCTTAGGGATAGGACATTCAAGGCACCCACCCGAAGTGACCGCCTCAAGTTAACCCAAGGAGACGGCCGTCTGGTGGACGACACCTCAGCACCATCCCGACACACACCACCGCAATCTGACCCGGGAAGGTTACTCCATGGTTTTCCTCTGTTGTGGAATTTGTTGTTAACCGACTCGGTGTAATTCCTGTTACTCAATAACAACCCCAAATAATCCACAGTCCACAAAGAAAAGTACATTTCATCAAAGAACATTTATTGCGTGGTACCACGGAGTCCAAAACACTGAGATGTAAACATCCACAATGATTTGCACTAAACTCAGCTTACATTTCCTGATATATATATATATATATATATATATATATATATATATATATATATATATATATATATATATATATATATATACTTTGGTAGGAGTGGAGGGGTCTGATAAGCATTAGGCAAAATAACTCAAACTGAAAGACCTGTCCACTGGGTGAAAGAGAATGACATAATCATGGCAAAAGTTGCAGTGTTATGAACCAGGTCACCTTGTTTCATTGCAAGACATTCCTTTTATCAATATTTAGGTCAAAAGACTCTTGGGGAAAGGGAAACATAACTGACAGGCAATTCGACTAGAGCATAAAAATTAAATTTATAAAGCACCAGTACAATTATAATTGAGAGTAAATGAATATAATTTTTTTTCCACACCTCCCATCACCAAAAAGTGGGGGTCGCGAAGGCTTTGGCCCAATCCCGTCATCTGGTGAGCTGCCCTATGGAGGGCAGCTGCACAGGAGGTACTCCCACAAAGTGGGGTTTCAATTTTCTTTCAAGTTTTCTTGTGTTTTGCAGAGTGAAGAATTTTATGGTGGCCAGAGTGCAAATCCTGCCACCAACCTCCTCAAAGAGGTAACACAACTGCAGGACGACGTCTGCAGACACAGTTGGGTACTAGACATGGATGGCCGTTGACTCACAAGGAGCTCCTCCACCCTTTGACAGTTATTGGTTTTAATCCTGCTCGGTGTCCATATCATATACCCTCCTCACCAGAAAACCTGGTGGGGGAGACGGTTTAGTCGCGGACAACCTGACCATGAAAAAGGTCAGTGCAAGTTTACATGATACCTGCAGCAAGTCACAGATCTGCTCTGGCCTGACCTGGCAATACAGGATAGTACTAGGCAGCTATAGGTCAAGCAAACAGGGGTTTAGGTTGTATTCATGGAGGGATAATTATAAATAAAAGGGGGTAGTTTTAACTCTGCACCGGAATTTAATGGGGCCTCATGTAGAATATTGTGTGCAATTTTGGTCAACACATCTGTGGCAAGTACACAACTGCCATAGAGAGGGTTTAGTGTTGTGCTACTCAGCTATGAGTAGTGGCTGAAGGAAACAGGATTTTAAGATAAACGTGTGTATTATGAATAATAAAAGACAGACATGTGTATTGTGAATATCGTAAAAGATAGACATGTGTACTATGAATAATAAAAGATAGACATGTGTATTATGAATAATATTGTGAATAATTAGAGATAGACATTGTGTATAATGAATAATATTGAAAACAATATAAGATAGACATGTGTATTGTGAATAATAAAAGAAAGATGTGTATTATGAAAAACATTGTGAATAATAAAAGATAGACATGTGTATTATGAATAATATAAGACAGACATGTGTATTGTGAATATAGTAAAAGATAGACATGTGTATTATGAATAATAAAAGATAGACATGTGTATTGTGAATAATAAAAGATAGACATTGTGTATAATGAATAATATAAGATAGACATGTGTATGATGAATAGCATCGAAAATAATATAACATAGACATGTGTATTATGAATAACATTGTGAATAATAAAAGAAAGACATGTGCATTATGAAAAACATTGTGAATAATAATAGATAGACATGTGTATTATGAATAATATTGTGAATAATATAAGATAGACATGAGTATTATGAAAAACATTGTGAATAATAAATGATAGACATGTGTATTATGAATAATATTGTGAATAATATAAGACAAACATGTGTATTGTGAATATAGTTAAAGATAGACATGTGTATTATGAATAATATTGTGAATAATAAAAGATAGACATGTGTATTGTGAATAATATTGTGAATAATAAAAGATAGACATGTGTTATGAATAATATTGTGAATAATTAAAGATTGACATTGTGTCTAATGAATAATGTTGAAAATAATATAAGATTGACATGTGTATTATGAATAGCATTCAAAATAATATAAGATAGACATGTGTATTATGAATAACATTGTGAATAATAAAAGATAGACATGTGCATTGTGAATAATAAAAGATAGACATGTGTATTATGAATACCGGGCGTAGTGGCATGCGCCTGTAATCCGGCTACTCGGAGGCTTGGGTTGGAGGATCGCTTGAGGACGGGAGCTCTGCGCTGGGCCGCGCTAAGAGAGGGTGTAGGGCAGCCCGGAATCATGGCGAAACCCAATCCTTATCCCTGTGTCGTAAGAGGCGACCAGGGTTGCGTCAGGAAGGGCATCCGGCATAAAACCTGTGCCAAATCACTATGCGGATCATAACGGATGATCCAAATAATAGTCCAACACCAACAACCAAATAATAGCAAAATAGTCCAAATAATTGACAACACTAAATCAACCATCATAAATATGGAATGTTATCCACATGGATGGAAACTCACTTTTTTAAGCGAGCCTATATCACTTTCAAATATGATGTCCCCTGGTGTCTTAACATTTCAAGGAAAGGGATAAGGATTTTTAAAATCTCAAAAACCAAAGGCTTTTACTTTTTTTCCCATGACAGAATTATTCTGATAATTTACGAGCAATTTGCATAATCTAAGAATGGGTTCATTTCAGTTGTGATCATTAACTCACAAAATGTGTGCACTGATGCAATATTCCTGTTGTTTTACAATCTTTCTTCACATTCCATCAACTAGTGCCCTTCAGGTGTAGAAATGTCCTTGATGTAATGCACATTCATGAGGCAAGGACGATGTAAAAAGAAGAAAAAAAAAGGAAACGGCATAACCCTCGGGGAATGAATGTAATTATCAAATACGAGTTACATCGCAATGTGAGAGACGTCATTGACATTTCTTAGGTGCTTCCCACATTGGCTAATTCGACAGATATTATCAGGACAGGTTTGCACTTGTTAGCCACGTCTATTGCAGAATTATTATTCATGAGAATGGGCACGTAACTGCACGACTCAACGAGTGTGTCGTTTTGCCTGCATTCTGGCTTGAGTGCTGGAAATGCCACTTTCAGGAATATGTATGAATTATTTATGCGGCATTAAAGCACTGCCCTCTCTAGCAGAGGCGTCGGATCATTGTTATTGAATATTTCATGGGAAGACAATCATCGGCACACTTTGCCTGCATGCTTTTCGAATACGTTTGCGTGTTTCAGGAATAAAGGTACTTCTTGATTGAAGGGACACGTGCCTTTGAGTAATATCAATGAACCACACACAGTGGTAGCCTGCATTGGTGCATCAAGAAATGGTGGGACAAGCTGTAAATTACAAAGCGACTTCAGGCCAAAGAAAATTCTGTCACGATGTAGTCACTTCCAACGAAGGTTGAGGTTTCTTTTTCAGTTCACCAGTCCATGATCGCATGGTTTTACAACTATTCTTATGAGCTCGGGGATGCATAATTATGTAATGTACAGCATATTCTCTTAAAGCTTGAATTTCAGAATTTTTATTATTATTAAATTTCAAATAGTTTTCATGATGTTGCTTTGTGCTCCAAGTCTTCTTTTTCACTTGTCCAAGTGTTCTTATATGCATGTGTATTGCCTTTTCTTTACCTAAGCCAACTTGAGTCCATTGTGTCAACCTGTTTAGCAACTAGTGCCTAGTGGGAACACTTGACATCATTTCCAGCTCTCTTGAAAGGAATCTCATTAAAGGACATTTATTCAGGGGAGTGTTTTTGTGATATATTCCCTCCAGGAATGTTTAATGAAGATGAAATCTGGATACTATGCTGGTATATTTGCTCTATAGGTACAAATGATGATGCATACTAAGCCGCATTCAATGCAGCTCTGAGTGGAAAGTGATTAAATAACCATCAGGCAATCCAAGGACAGATATTATTGAGATAACATGTATGAGTAGAACATGACATTGAGATCATCTTGGAAACCTTTAATCTTTTGGATGAAAAGGAGATATCGGTTGACTGAGTTCACTTGTGCAGGTGCAGGTGAGCTGACTGAGTGGAATGAGAATTACTGGATACTGCATTTGTTGCTTCAAGAGATCATCCTTGCTGCACAGGTCGTGGTGTTCAGATGTGCAGACGAGTGGAACTGGGTGAAACAAAAGCTGTGCTTTTTCCTTGTCATCCCAATCTCCGTGAATCCATACACAGTTATTATGCAGATTTCAGACTCTTCAATTCAATGTCCCACAGCAACATGTCCTTTCCTGAGAACTATGAGGCTGAAGTATTCTCTCCCTTATCTTCTCCAATGTTCGACCAAAGGGTTTGATCCTAGACAAGACACTGAAAAGGGGACATCTCTCTATCTCTTTCTTCTATCTTTGTTTTTCTCCTTAGTTAGTGTTTTGTTTATGTTTCAAATTTAAAGATGATCACTGGCTTAGAAACATTGTTGTAATTCAAGTTTTGTTTTTACAAGTATTCTTATTGGTTTAATTATTATCCCAT
Organism: Eptatretus burgeri; assembly: GCF_056783735.1. NCBI lineage: Eukaryota > Metazoa > Chordata > Myxini > Myxiniformes > Myxinidae > Eptatretus > Eptatretus burgeri. The sequence goes on from NC_140978.1 coordinate 2,714,715, forward strand.
CCCATGTGCAGCAGGGGACAGGATTTTACAATCGTGTGTGTGTGTGTGTGTGTGTGTGTGTGTGTGTGTGTGTGTGTGTGTGTGTGTGTGTGTGTGTGTGTGTGTGTGTGTGTGTGTGTGTGTGTGTGTGTGGCTGTGTCCGTCTGGGCCGTAACTTTTTTTTACCATTTGAGCTTTTGTCATCAAACTTTCAACAAAGCTTTATTATGAAATTATAGAGAAGACAAATTAATAGTTTGGTCAAAAGGTCAAAGGTACCATTTGGCATATGGAAGAAGAAGAAGTGCAAAAACAAAGCAGATGGGCTTTGAATTTTCAGATGCATTCTAGTTTATTTTTGTCTCGAGGCAATTACAGTGGGCTGCAAATGTATTCAACCTCTACCCTACCAATAATGCCACCTTTAGATGAATTACGAATTGTGTAAAAACAATTTTTCCAAATGAACATTTTTATTCATAAGTGAAAAGATCAAACTAAGCACTGTTATAGTTGAAGAAGGTTACATATCAGGAATACCTGTTAAAAAAACACATGTACAAATCAAAATGCACTGGTTGCAAAAGTATTCATCCCCATAGGTCAGTACCTGGTGGAAGCACCTTTTGCAGCAATGACTGCCACGAGTCTTTTTGGGTAGGTCTTGACCAGCTTTTCACAGTGAGATGATGAAATGTTTACCAATTCTTCACGTGAAAATTGCTCTCGTTCTGCCAAGTTTGATGGGGATCGTCGGTGGACTGCAATCTTCAAGTCTCGCCATAAATGTTCAATTGTGTTCAAGTCAGGACTTTGACTGGGACACTCAAGAACATTTATTCTCTTCTTATGCAGCCACTCCAGTATGGCTTTAGCTTTGTGCTTTGGTTCATTGTCCTCCTGAAATGTGAAATGCCTCTAGAGAAGGTAGCGACGCAAACCAGAAGTTTCTACGATGATTCTGTACCAAACCATCAAAAATCGAATGTTTGACCTCACTGTGACCTTGACCTTTGACCGATTTTGAACAAAATCTAATCAGCGCTCGCCATCACCCTCCTGAATCACATGGTGTAATTTGACATTGGTAGCTTCTTCCGTTCTCGAGTTATCGTGCCTACAAACAAACACACAAACAAACAAACACACAAACAGATGACGGAAGTCATCAATATACTTACGAAATCTTTAGATTTCGTAAGTAACAAACAAACAGACAGAAAGGGTTGAAAACATAACCTCCTTCACCTTCAGTGGCAGATGTAATTAGCTCAGGTAGCATACAAATGTGAAAACTTTGGAGGGGGGTGGGGGTGAAAACTTTTACAGGCCACTGTATGAACCATTGAAGAGGAGCTCAACAGAAATGTAAAACTTCTCTCCTGATTATTTTTCCTTTGACATGTCACAGGTCTACAATATCCCTGAATGCTTGTCATTGCTGTTGTTATGGTTCTCTTTGGAGTCGATCTTTGAAATGTGCACCCATTGGTCAGACAGCTGCAGGCGTGCGCCTGTAATCCAGCTACTCAGAGGCTTGGGTTGGAGGATTGCTTGAGGACTGGTGCTCTGCACTGGGCCGTGCTATGAGAGGATGCAGGGCAGCCCAGAATCATGGCGAAACCCAATCCTTATCCCTGTGTCGTAAGAGGCGACCAGGGTTGCGTCAGGAAGGGCATCTGGCGTAAAACCTATGCCAAATCAGTATGCGGATCATAACGGATGATCCGCTGTGGCGACCCCAAACGGGAGCAGCCGAAAGATGAGAAAGAAAGGTTACCGAGAGATTGTACCTCAACGGGACCGCTTGGAAACGAGTCGCTTAAGCAGCTCGCTTCCTTTTAGGATAACCGAGCGGGGTATTATCGCGCAGTCCCGTTGGACCCGATCACTTTACCGGCTATTTAAAAACCAACTATATCCCGAGTGCAAGATAGGGCAGTTCAATGAGGGAATGGACGCAACAAACAGGTTTACATTCACACAAGGACATTTATTATAATAAAGCACGTGTGCAATTAAACAAGGCAAAACACGTATGCAATTATACAAGCAACAAAAGCACGACAAAAGAACTACAACCGTCTACTTATTATGTACAGTCACTTGCAGTTAACAGCAGTTCCTACTTATGAGACGGGCCCACGGACACACCTACGCACACACACACCCAATAAATGGTGGCAGAGGCCTTTAATAACCAGCTCCAGCTCGGAGGACAGGTGAGCTGAAACCCAGAGCCTATCTCGAACCTCTCCACCTCGTGTGGTCTTCAGGTTGTTCAGACCCGGGCTCCAGCGAGAGCGAGCTGGATCCAATCGATGAGCCGCGATCCTTCCCGAGCTCCCGCGAATCCTCCCGCGCTTCTCAACATGTGCTGGTGAGACGAGGCGCCGATGCTTCCCGTCGATGCGTCGCTTCCCCGAGGAACCACCTCCCGCGCTTCTCAACACATGCTGGTGAGACGAGGCGCCGAACCTTCCCGTCGATGCGTCGCTTCCCCGAGGAACCACCTCCACGAAGAGGTCGATGAGTCGCACCAAGCCGTGAACCCAAAATGGAGAACAAAGAGCTCCACAAACCAAGAAGAAGCGACCACTCACAGCTCGAGGCGAGCGACCGGCTGAACTTCCTTCCAAACAGGGCAGCTTGAAGCAATAAGCTCTCCCGAGCCAAGCAGAAGCCAAAGCTCACGGAACCGTCAAAGCAAAGAGCCTCCAAAAAGCCTCCTCCCAAGCCAGGCCTCAGCCGAACCTCACTGAGCCAGCCGAAACAAAAAGCTTCCGAAGGCCTCAACCCTAACGCAAGCCAAGCAGGACCCGACGGTCTGCTGAACGACTCCCCCTCAACTCCCTTCTCCAACTCTGCCCTCTCCAACTCTGCCCTTGAACAAAAGAAAAAGATCTCCTCTTATCCTTCTCCCGCCCTTCCCCCGATCCCGGCGTGACTCATGCCCTCGTGCTCCATCCCCCGCTCAGCCACGGGTGGGAGGGAGTTGTTGAAATCATGAATCACGGGACGGTAGGGTGGTTCTTGCTCTTCGCAGAAGAGGGGGAGGGATGTCTTCATTGTTCGTTCCCTAACTATTAAATCGATCAGCAGCACATCTAATCGATTTCTGAACATTTAAACGAAAAAGGTGAGTGATCTAGGGAACAAGCACTTATCGACATAGCTGACTAAAGGAACCTGTATGTTGTGTGCAATCAAATTCCCAAATTCGTAAGAATATATTATATATAGAGTGTAATATATATTATATGTATATATAGAGTGTAATATATACAGAAAACTTCATATCATTAAATTGTAATGTAAACTGCTTGATGTAATGAGCTAGTTTTTACTGGAGCTGGCAGTATTGCACGGTCAACTGCCTGGTGCGATTCATGAAGATGCTGGAACGTTCTCAGATGAAACTTCTAGTTTCGACGAGAATCGCATTTGCTGGAAGGCACGGAATTGTTCTGTGTTATTATATAAACCCGTGAGAGGGAGGTGTGACATGTGATGTCTAGGTTAGTAGGGTCTAAGGTGTTTCTCCCAGTGTGTGATTGTCCCCTTTAACCTCCATCTGTTATTACCCGCTCTTGTTCCATGGGTGACATGTGATGAGATGCGTTTCGATCGTCCCATGCTCAAATTAACTCTGATGAGTGAACGAGGTGTTAATGTCCAGAGCGGTTGTTAATGTGTGGAGCTGATCGTAATCAGGTTGACAAAAACGAATTATGATTGTGTATTGGGAAATAATTCCTTTGAGCTCTTCAATCATCCTTGAGAGGCCAGCGTACGAGAGAGAAGGACGCGACAGGACTCAATGGTTCGACAGCCACGAAAGAGGAGGTGAACACGCATGAGTTGAGCCAGCAGGACAGACACTGGGTGGAAACAACTCAACGTGGGAATCAGAGTTGGACATTGTATGTAATGGTAAACTTCCTCATTTGACTTTGTATCTGTTTATTTGAAACTAGCAAATACAACCCATCGCTTCACTGATGGTGGTGTGAAGGGGAGGGGGTGGAGAAAGAGAAAGGGAGAGAGAGGGGGATGGGAGGCAGAGAGGACAGAGTGAAGAGAGGGGCAGGGAGAGGAGGGAAGGGAAGTGAGGAGTGGGTGAAGAAGGGAGAGCTAGGAAGGGGATGGTGGTGGGGAGAGCAATGCCCCACAAAATCTCGCTATACACTGTAGGAGGGAGGGGGAGCGATAGCGATAGAGAGAGAGAGAGAGAGAGAGAGAGAGAGAGAGAGAGAGAGAGAGAGAGAGAGAGAGAGAGAGAGAGAGAGAGAGAGAGAGAGAGAGAGAGAGAGAGAGAGAGAGAGAGAGAGAGAGAGAGAGAGAGAGAGAGAGAGAGAGAGAGAGAGAGAGAGAGAGACAGACAGACAGATATAGGTGTGGGGAGGAGAGTGCTGCATTATATTCAGAGGAGAGAGCGAGGAAAGGGCAGAGAGTGGGGGGGGGGGGATGGGCTGAGAGGAGAAAAAAAAGAAGAGATAGGTGAGGCGTGGAGGTGGCATTAGCAAAGAGAGTGATATGTTATACTTAGTGATCAAACATAAATAAATAAATAAAATCTCATATCAGAATAGCTGTACAATGACACAACAGAGTTTGTAAAGGTAACCACAGGCACATCTGCAAAAAAAAACTTTGATATTTTAGTTCCAGAAAATTTGTGGGAACATTAACCAAAATCATGGACTGAAGATGTGGAAGTACCCACCGCTCACATATGACCTAATGATCCCATCAAGCGTGAAATTTGAAAACAAAGCATTGCGACCAGATTCATATTATATACAAAAAAGTGAGAAGATGGCATTGCTAAGTGAAGAGCTAATACCAATGATTTTGGACAAAACAATGCAGAAATCAAGAAAATGACCAAATACCAAGACCTCAATAATGAAATGAAAAGATCCTGGAAGCTGAAGAATGCCAAAGTTGTACGTACCAGTGATAGTTGGAGCTACAGGAATGACGACGAAGAACATCAGAGAGATGTTAAAAACCTTCTCTGGGAATATTATTACAAACGAACTACAGTTGGAAGCTGTCCGGGGCTCAGCGAGGATCCTGAAGAGAGCTCTCGGTACAAAACTTTGAGAATATAAAACTTCACAGCTTGGTCCATGAATCGTGACCCCTTACTGAAATGAAGGTGGATATTTTGAGCCTGTCCTTAGAGGACTCAATTCCACATTCTGAAACTCGCATATATAGATACCAATCAACAACAACTCACACACACACACACACACACACACACACACACACACACACACACACACACACACACACACACACACACACACACGAATACTTTGAGACATGAGAGGGCTTCATTTCACTTTTTGAAACCCGCATATGTAGATACCAATCAACGACACACACACACACACACACACACACACACACACACACACACACACACACACACACACACACACACACACACACACACACACAAAGGTGATATACTTTGAGACCTGGGAGGGCTCCATTCCACTTTCTGAAACCTTTATGTGGTGATATCAGCCAACGGCCAATAACTAATAACACACACACTGGTCCCAAGTGCCATTGTGGTAATACAGTTTATGTACATACACACTTGTGAAAATGTACACACACACATCAAGTCAATAAAAATGATAAACATAAAGATTTACCTTGAAACAGCATTCTTTGAAAGAGGATTTAAAGTGGGTAATTAGCGAAATACAATTAAAAAATGTATCAAACCACAGAACACAAAATGTCGATCTCTACTCTATGCCTTCACAGCAAGAACAAACATTGTGAACACCTGGTGTGATGGACCTTATTGTGTTTTTTTAATATCTGTCGATGTCGAAGTGAGAGGTCGATTACAAATGGAGATCGCACAAAGCGATCCTTGCACATTTTCAGTGGATGAGACATCTCCCAAGACACCCACCGCACGGCACCACGGGGCCCAACAAAGGCAGAAACATACATGTAATCGATGTGAGATTGAAAGCACGTGTACTTTTTCCCAAAACGAACAACCAAGCAGCTTGGAGAGTGCTCACCAAGCGGCTTAAGCATTCAAGCAAGCACTCCAAAGAACCGTCGACATGAAACAGCTCCCTTGGCACCCAATTTGAAATCACCGAACCCTCATATTAAACATAAACCTCCCAGAGACGCCCAAAATGTCACATATGTCCGAATTGGACAAATTAACACTTTCCTTGGAACATGAACACTTACTGTTTGCAACATCGATACTGCAGCTTAAATTTTGTAATTCTTTTTCGTTTAAGAGATACTCGTGGCGATCGCAAATGAGGAAATGAAATAAAACAACGAATGCCGACATCTCCGGGCGTTTATAAGCATTGCAATGTACATAGTGATTCGTAGCTGTGACGAACAGCTTGTTCCAAGTTGCGGCCTGTTGCAAGTCAAGGTGAAGTTGAGCAGGTCAAAAAACATGGCGGCTTCAGCCCCCCCACTGAGGATACCCCGGAACGCCTTAAGACCCCAGACAGCGAGGTGGCCGAGGATCGCCTGATGAAGGATATAATTAAATAAGGCCGTTAATTATCTTCAAAAGGGGTGTTCTAATTAACTCAAACACCCAATTTTCGCTGTTGTTCTTCCTTGGAGTTTTCTTGGCGTGCATGCAAAGTTTCAGGCTGATAGGTTTTTATAGTTTTGGAGTTATGGAGTACACACACACACACACACACACACACACACACACACACACACACACACACACACACACACACACTCACACACACACTCTCACACACACACACACACAAACACACAAACACACACACACACACACACACACACACACACACACACACACACACACACACATTGCCTTTTATGAGTTTAGATGCAAGTTTCAAAAACGTTCCGCTGTTGATGTGATCACTGCAACACCACTTCAGAAGTCACAGACCCCCACTGACAAAGATCCATTTGAGTGGTAGCTGACATGTACGTTCGTTCATAACCTTGGATTGCAGTCATTAGAGAACGAGCTGGGTTCAGCACCACGGACAATATACATCCACCAAAGGGAAGGAACCCCCAAGGTGCCTGTATCACTCCCAACATAAAGTGTCATCGAAGCAGTACGATTGGAAAGAAATATTTTATGAGTCCCAAAATAATGGTTATAGTTGGGAAGAGTCATGATCATTCACACAAAGCAGTAGCAAACAGAATTTTTTTAATGTTGTGCAAAGGCAAGTCTCAAAAAAACGCAAGCCACATATTCCCTTCCAGCCTTGTCCCTGGGGAGAAAATGAGGGGCATTCATATTACTGGAACACGCAGATAATGAGACAAACAAGTGACCATTTCATCATTTCCTAGCCTGTATATGTTGGTTGTGTGTGAGTGGGTGTGTCACGTCGCGAGATAAAATGTCACCGAATGGAAAATTGGGGGCAGGGGGATGAGATTTTTATTTACTTATTTGCCTTACATGCCAGTTGTAAATAAAATAGGGAAAAATAAATATCAACCCCGTCAGAACTTGCAGAATAATTAATATTGTTTGCAATGCTGCCATCACTGTTCTCATTTTGGGATGTGGGTAAAGAGGAATACCAATGGTTTACAAGAAAAATATATGGTATGGCACACCTCACTTTCCTTACACACCTTTCCTCACACACCCCTTCAATTGTTTCACTTTAATGCCCCTTTTTCCTTCTTCCATCCCCCCCCAAACCAATAACCTCTGCACCCACCACCCCTTATATCCCGTTTTTATAGTGCATGTTGTGAATTGATGGCATTTTTTCTTTTTTTTTGTGTGTTTTTTGTATTAAAAAAATGAGGCTCACAGTGAGTCGAAAAAGCATGAAAACGCAACATAGAGACAGTGGTGTTATGGTTGAATACAGCAGGCAATGTTCATAATGGCCCAATATCCAAACCTGTTCATAATATGTTAGGCTACTAGTGTACCAAATTTGGTGCTTTCCTTACAAAATGCACAATTGTTATGTGGGGAAACTTAGCATAACAATTGTGCATTTTGTGAGGAAAGCCCCAAATTTGGCACACTAGTAGCCTAACATATTGTTGCGGATTCGCGCCCGCCGGCGTGCGAGCGGCCACGTAACTCGAATCGCGGCACGTCGCCCACCGGACGGACAATCCCGTCGTGACCCTCTCAGACCAACGCCAGGAACTAGTCACGGGTGGGCCTTTCGGCTCACCACGATCGTGCCAATCGGCCCCCCGCGTGGGATAGGGTTGCTCGCCAAATTCGACCTAGTACACACACGACCAAAGTACCCACACGGAGGGTAGACCGGGCGATCGCACCTCGCCGCAGGTCGACTTCGGACACGGGCCACTTTAAGCGACCCGTTCCGTACTATCGGGATAACCGAGCGGTGTTATCGTCAACCTCGACGGTTCGATTAATTATTGGGCGTATTTAGCCCACGACCAACCCTTTACGTGAAGTAAGATGGATATTCAAGAAAAGAAAAGACGAAGCGAAACGGGAAAAACAGTTCAACATAAAGCACATTTATTCCGCGGCAAACGGAAAGCACACATATACAATTACAATAATTATGCACCAAAAGCAAATGTAAAAGTAACACGACAATTCTGCACAAAAAGCAAATGCAACAAAAGAAAAACACACTGCAGATCTACTACAGACTACCGAGCACACGGCAACACATACAGTTTTACTTCACAGACGGCGCCGACAACACATATACTCAAAGCAAAAGAAAAAGGGGCCACCCTCATCGACAAGGGGGCAGACGGGCCTGGGGCCGAGACCGCGTCGAGCCTGCCCGTCTGGTGATGAGCCGCAAAATGGCGGCGGCGCCCCGACTCCGCGGGCCTCGCTGGCACTGCCTGGAATGGGGTGGGAACGGGGCCCCCTTCTCACACTATCTCAGCGCGGGGGGAAACAGGGGGGGGGGTTGTTGATGCTCGGGGGAAAGAGGATATCTGGCTGGCTTGGGTCCCGCGACGAGCGACGCCACTGCGACCTCGACCGCGTTACCGGCCTCCCCTCTCCGCAGCTCCCCGACTCTGACACGAGCGCCGACCTCCACAAAGATTCTTGGCTTCTCCAGCCTCTCCGGACCCCGACAGACACTCTCTCGACTGATTTCGCCGCCGCCACAACTCTCCAACTCTTTCCTCTTCTCAACTCTTCAACTCTTCCCAACTGCTCAACTCAACTCTTCCCAACTGCCCAACTCTTTCCTCTTCTCAACTCTTTCCAACTGCTTAACTCTGTCCAACTGCCTTCTTCTCAACTCTTTATTCTTCCCAACTGCTTTGATTCGCTCCGCGCTCGGTACTTTATAGTCCGACAGGAGAAATCATATGCAGATTTTTGGATCAGGAATGGCTCGGGGGCGGAGCCACGCTCCCCATTGGACAGAGGAAAAGTGGGCGTGAATCATTCTTGATCCGCGAATCTGCATATAGCGATTATACTCCGACGCGCCTGGAGGCGGGGCCAAATCGCCCCACACTCGCTGATAGGACGGAACGGAAGTGGGCGTGAATCATTCTTGATCCGATTTCTCGGAAAGGCTGGTGTTTTTGCACCCGCTGCTCGGTGCGCACCCTGTACGAGTCCAGTATCGGTGCCCACAAGCGGCGCGGGAATGGCGGTGATGCGATGGTTGCGAGGGCGAGTTGTGACGGTAAAGGTCGTGGCTGTTGGCGTTGCTGTTGTTGTGAAGCGGCGTTGCGGTTGGTGGTTGGTGTTTGAAAGCGGTTGTGGAGAAGGTGGATGTTGTGAAGGCGGTTCTGGAGAAGGTGGCTGTGGTTGTCGAGATGCGGTTGGTGGTGGTTGTGGTGGTAGTAATGGCGGTTGGTCCAAAATAAAGATAGTAAAAGAAAAACGGCTATCTAAAAGGGTCGCAGCCCGGATGAATGACATTTATTCCCTCTAAACAACGGGTTTTGGCTAACTACACATATACTTACAGAGATATCTCACCTACGGGACCTGAATGGTGGTTTGCGAATTTCGTCAACCACAACAATATTATGAACAGATTTGGATATTGGGCCATCTCAAATTCAGCCGCTGATGGCTGTGGCAGCCATTTTCCACCACCATCAAAAATTTTGAGATGGCCAATATCCAAATCTGTTCATAATATGATAGGCGACTAGTGTGCCAAATTTAGTGCTTTCCTCACAAAATGCACAATTGTTATGCTATATTTAGCTAAGTTGTCCCACTATTTAGCCCGAGTTGTCATTGCTTCATGCATGTAAACGAGGTTATTTGTATTTATTGATTGGTTATCGATTTACCCTGCTCAAATAAAGGGATGAGTGATTTGTATAATTAATGAAGGTTTTGATACATAACATCAATGAACGACCCAAATGCAGGATCACACAAAATGGTGAAAATTCCCACCATGACAATACTGCACACTGACGAGTCCTCCCAATTTGCCATACAAAATTTACATATTTTGTTTATTCAAGCAATGCTTCAACAGGCAGTCGAATAAATATCTATTTCACCCTCACCCCTCCCTTTCACCTCATTTTCCATAACTTAACATTTTCATTCTATACTTGACACACCCACCCACACACAGGTGAGGCAACGATTATTGATATGACTATTTGCATGTCACAATCATGTAAGTTGTTTGTGTCCTGCATGGATTCCCGAAAAACAGTAATTTTCCAGTTTGGAATGACTTTCAATCTTGTTTGACTGCCAGGTAGGCAAACAGATGAAAGTAATTCCTTTATTTCTCTGTGCATGCATGCTTGGGACAAGACTCCATACAATTTGTCAAATTCAGAGCCAAAGTACTACTGAACTGCAGATTCATGTTCTGATTCATGTTCTACAGTGTTCAAAATATATCATTCAATTGGAGTTAAAATTTCTCGATCATGGACTGATGTCTGTCAGACAGACCAACAGAGTGCTTAACCCCATTTTGTGATACACGTGAGGGGTGATGGACTACACAGTTGTTTGTCAATGTGGTTTTTCACGAAGATCAGGGTTGTATCGTGTATATATTGTTGCAAACAGCAGTTTCTCCAATCCCCTCACCTGGCACATCATCTCAAGTCGATATAAATTAATTCTCCCCATGACATTCAACTGGATAATTGATTTACATCCATGGGCTTGAGCTGTGATGCTTTGTTGGATAAAACATTTGAGGTTTTCCCATTACCACATGCTAATTTTGTTTGTGGTCTGCCCTTAAAGTTAGAGCAAAATTGATTCATCAGCCTTTTTCTCACGACATGGCCTTTTGAAATTCCCTCTTCAGTTGTCACGTTTTTTTCCCTTCTTGACGCAAGTATGGCTTTTATAGTTTGTCTCTTCCACCTGTTAACTCATTAAAATAAAATTATTCAATGCAGTAATATATATTACTTGGTGGAGGGGGAGGGGTGCAGCTGTGCTGCTGATGCAATGCCCCACCCCCCCCCTTTCCAATAAGTTGGTGTTTGTTTTGTCAATCTTAGAAGATTTGATTGGCTGAGTCATCCCACATGGTATTGGTTGACATTCCAACAGGGGGCTTGAACTCAAGACGCTATGATCTTAAGCCATCTTCCTTCACTGTTAAACCAAGACCAGGCTTGTCTGTGGCTAATGGTGATGAGTAAAAATACACTCTGAGATTTAGATGCAAATCTACAGAAAATCAAACCTAAAATCCCATATTTCATTTATTTTATTACAAAGAACGCACACCTCAACATCACAAACCTGAAAAGGCTAATTTTAGATTCAAGTAACAGTTTAGCCCAAAGATTAACAATGACAATATATTTTTTACCTCCATCACCGAAGGTGAAGGAGGTTATGTTTTCACACCTCTCTGTCTGTTTGTTTGTTACTGACAACATCGAAGATTTTTCAAGTATGTTGGTCAGTCGATTTTGTTATCCCGTCTGTCTGACTGTTTATCGCCGACAGGTCACAATTTTAAACCGATCTTCACGAAACTTCACCACATGATAGAGTTTGTCATGAGGAAGAAGCATCTTGTCTTTGAGGTCAAAAGGTCAACAACTTTGTTGAGATTTCTAAAATCCTCAATTTTCATCCAATTGACTTAAAATTTGAAAAGCATTTATATTTCAGGTCATTGAATTCAACTAGTCAATTATTTTGAGGTCAATATCGACCAAAAGGTCAACACAGGTCCAAGATCAACTAGAAGGGCATTCGGGAGAGCACATACCTCCGCCCTGTCATGCCTGATCTACGAGAACATATTGTAGTACAGCGGATAAGCTCTCATATTATAACAATTGTGCATTTTATGAGAAAAGCATGAAATTTCTAACATAGTTAATATATACCATAATGATTATTTTCAGATGTGGAGGGAAGTCAGATTTGACCTCTGAGGACCGTGAGAGGTCAAATCCAAGATGACCGCCAGTCCACTGGGTCTAATGTTCAAACTCGCTTAATGTTGGAACCAAACAGCGTAGAAAAACATTTAAGGTGTCATTTCCAACTAAATTAGGTATGCCCATTCATTTGATGATACGTTTGAGATCGCCGGAATTCAAGGAAATGCATTTAGGTCAAGGTCAAGGTAAAAATTGACCAAAAGTAAGCAATCAGTTGAAATTTTCAAACACCCAGTGGTGTCTCATGTTTGAGATGTCATTTTAAACTAATCTTAAGAAGCCCATATATTTGATGATCATTTTCAGGTTGCCAGAAGAGGTCATACATTGAGATCAAGGTCAAGACTGAAGTATTCCAAGTATGCCGATATCTGAAAATAAACCTTATGGTATGCACAATTGTTGTGGTTATCCACCTCAATTAAGAATATACCCGAGATGTAAAAGGTGGTATGGTGATTGGTGCTAACATTGTGTTTTTTGTGTTTCAGAATCCCCACTCTTGCAGTGGTGATTTCGTCGCAACCATGCCGAAGCATCACATCCTGATGGAACCTACCCAGCCTTCTACATCCAAGTGATCCAAGCCACCCCCAGCACTAACTGGGACATTTGTGTCCTCTGCCAAGTAGTAACAGATGAATCTTTACAGTATCCACTCAAATCAATGAAACAGCCCATTGGTAGTGGCTATGCATCTCTGACAGAAGACCTTCTCCAGTTCCAGACCCTTCAACACATGCCAATTGACCTCAATCTGGAGCGATTGGATGATGGGGATGTCAGAAAATCCACTCTGAAACTGCACAGGGCTGAGTGGCACAAGAGATGTCTGCTAAAATTCAACAAAAAAGCGTTTGATGAGCAAAGTCTGGGAGAATTAACTACAGGACAACAACGAAGTACCTCTACTGTGCACACGCGATCTGTTCACAGCCATCCACACTTCACAGAGCCTACTTGTTGCTTCTGCAATGAGCCTGCTGGTTCGGCAGACATACATAAAGCATCAACCTACACCATTGACACAAATGTGCGGAAGTGTGCCCTTGAACTTGAGGACACTGCTCTGTTGGCCAAGCTTGCAGCAGGAGACATGATTGCCATTGAAGCAAAGTACCATCACAATTGTCTGCGTTCACTGTACAACAGAGCCAGGCAGGCTGCATCCAAAGGCAATGATGGAGATGATTCTTGTCTGCATGGCATAGCCTTCGCTGAGCTTGTGGCATTCTTGGAAGACATGAATAGTGATGAGGACAGTGCTCCTGTGTTCAAACTGAGAGACATCGCTCAGCTGTACAAGGTCAGACTGGAGTAGCTTGGTCTGACTGTAGAGAAACGGATTCACACCACCAGACTGAAAAACCGACTGCCTTCTGCACTTCCTGATCTGAGGGCACATTCACAGGGAAGAGACATGCTTCTGAGTTTTGAGAAGGACATTGGACCAGCCCTCATGATGGCCTGTCATTATGACAGTGATGCGATGCACTTAATGCGAGCAGCACAGGTGGTGCGCAAAGAGATCTTTGACTCAAGTTTCTCCTTTGATGGGTCGTTCCAGCCAAACTTCCAGCAGGAGGCTGAACCACCATCCCTCTTGGCTCTAGTCAACATGATACTCGATATGGCAAATATCAACCATCAGACTCAACTGGTCCACACAACCACCAGAAAACCTGCTAAAGCAATCTCCCAATTAATGGTGTTCAACAGCGTGAAGCACGCACGGAGCGTGGATTCATCAATCTCAGCACGGTTCGCCGTGACCAGGCATTGGTCCTGGATCATGAGATGCCAGATCCATCTGACTGGGGCTGGACAAGGGAAACAACTGGGTGGCAGCCGCTTTGGACCACTCTCCCTGAAGCATCAAAATCGTGCAATGAATTGATCCAGTGTCACTGCGAGAAAGGGTGCACTGGACGCTGCAAGTGTGCCAAAGCTGCACTCAAGTGCACTGTGCTTCTGTTCTGGAGACTGTTAGATTTTGATCATTGCCAATAGGATATTCAGAAATTGTGTATAGTGCTCATCCGAAAATTAGTATGAGTGGCAAGATTGATAGTTATCGTGAGCTACATTGATCTGTACTAATTTGTCGGAGAGAAATGATATTTCAAAGGAAGTTGTTATGCAATTTGGTAGAAATATGTGGATATCTCGTGCTAATAGTGTCAAAATGGAAGCGAAGTTTCACTGTTATTGCATAGGTCCAATCCAGTGTCCAAGCTAAAATAAATGTATTTGCAAAAGAATGTCCAAAAGTTTTTTTAACGTAATTTGACCTTGACCTTGATCGAAATGCATGTCCTTGGGTTCAGGCGATCTCAAAGGTATCATCAAATGAATGGGCATCGCTAATTTAGTTGGAAATGACACCTTAAATGTTTTTCTACATTGTTTGGTTCCAAAATTAGGCGCGTTTGAACATTAGACCCGGTGGACTGGCGGCCATCTTGGATTTGACCTCTCACGGTCCAAAGAGATCAAATCTGACTTCCCTCTACATCTCAAAATAAACCTTATGGTATTCACTATCTTGGAAATCTCATGCTTTTCTCATAAAATGCACAATTGTTGTGGTTATCCACTGCATTATCGGGCCCAATACATTTTTGAGATATCGTGCTATATATCTATATATCTACTGTATATATATATATATATATATATATATATATATATATATATATATATATATATATATATATATATATATATATATATATATATATTCTCTCAATGGTGAAGAATCACTTAAAAAATTCTCACATCGGATCCGGATTCGGATCTTCACCAAAATCGAAAATCTTTTCACTTAAATTAAGGCAGCTTGATGATTTTTTTTATTTGATCAATTATACTTCTGTTTGATGTAACATCAAAGGAAACATCATCAAGGGAGTTCAAAAGTAGCAAACTTGCTTCTGAATTCTGAACAGCTGCTGGGTTTTAGTACAATTTTAGAGGTCAAATTGACTATCCCAAAGGAAATGTGTACCACAGCCCCAATGGTCCAAAAGACCCTCTCACTGTCATGGAAATATTACAAGGATTATCTGACTCTCCAAGCCTTTGCAATTACGAACATAAGTATTTTTCACAAGTTTAACAGCTCACCATGGATGCATACAGAAGTAATGAGAAAACCAGCACAAGTATGAAAATATACTACTTGGAAGACAGCTACCATTATTGAATTCGCATTAAGGAAATTCAGGAATTGGAGCCATCTTCCAATAATCGCTGCCAATATAAAGTATTTTCTCTTTTTGAACAACCTGATCTCTGACCATTATTTTAGATTCTTTTACAGTCATTCAACTTTGGATATGCTCCAACCTCTCACCCAGAAATGAGTAAAGGCCATAAATCTCAAACAGAAAGTCAGAACCATCTACCTACACATATCTCAGACATTCAACACAGTCTGGCATCCTTCTCTGCTTGCCAAGTTAGCTGCCTGCTGCATACACAAGGCGTCCTTTATACCTGACTTTTTTCCTTTGACTTGCACAGTCAATATATAGTTATCAACTGAATTTTTTTAATTTCCTCTCTTTAGGGATATTGGAGTGCCTGTCCCCAAGGCAGTGTCTGATGCCCAATATTGCTCTTCATATACATCAACATTCAACAACTCTTTATTGCTCTGGAAACCCTCTCTTCCTTTATGCAGATGGCTCCACATTGTGTCATATACTGACAGGTCAGCAAAAGCTGCACTACTCTCTGCTGATCTGGAATTGATTAGATGTTGATCTGACAAGTGAAACGAGTCCATCAACCTTGAAAAAATATTCTAACCCTATTGCTCTGGAAAGATTGTCAAACATGCCAACCAATCTATTCCCACAGTCACTGGAATAGGGGTCATTCATTTGAACTTCTAGACCTTACCATCAGCCATGACCTTTCCTAAGGTGAAAATATATAAAAGCTGGCCTCAAAAGCCAGCTTTCTCCATCCATCATTCCAAGTCATTTCTCAAAAAGATGCGAACTATTAGCAGCTTGCAAGTTCTTTGTCTATAAGCTCAATGGAATACTGCTCTGCCCTATCAGCTGGCACCTGCACATCGCATCTGCCTCTTCTGGATTCTGCTGTGGAATCTAATGCTTTAAACATCATTGACATTTCCCACAATGAGGAAGAGGCATAAAACCTTTTGCTCTCACACCACAGACATGTTGGTGGCCTCTCTATTTTTTTTTACCCTACTCTCCTCCAATCTTGTTTCCCATACTCCCTGAGCCAGCTGACTCTTCCTAGTTCCCTCCAGGACACACATGTTCTTTCATTAACCCCTCCTAATTAAACTCCCAAAATACAGGCTTATTTCCCACTCTTTTGTTCCTTTGCATCCAACGTAACCTTCCAAGGCTTCAACCACCATCTCATATGAGTCTTCATTCCCACCTGTGATCTTTTCTACCCCCATTAACCATACCTATCCCAACCCTTGGACTTGCAGGCTATTGTGTTCCCACAAGTTTTTTTTTTTTTTTTTTTTTTTTTTCTCTTTCTCTCTCTCTCTCTCTCTCTCTCTCTCTCTCTCTCTCTCTCTCTCTCTCTCTCTCTCTCTCTCTCTCTCTCTCTCTCTCTCTCTCTCTCTCTCTCTCTCTCTCTCTCTCTCTCTCTCTCTCTCTCTCTCTCTCTCTCTCTCTCTCTCTCTCTCTCTCTCTCTCTCTCTCTCTCTCTCTCTCCTCTTTTCCTGTTTCTTCATTCCTTTGTATCCATTTGTTGCCCCACTGTCAGTACATTGCCTTTTTGCCCTCTGTCACTTTACTGTTTCCTGAGCCTAGATTTTGTACACAATAATATATACTAATTGAGCAAACACTAAAAATGCTTTTGGAATTGGCAAACAAATAAAAAAACCTTCTTCGAACATCGCTGCACAATTTTGACGGTGGTCATGCAAGCATACTCTTTTTCAGTTTTATTGGTCAATTACTTGCATTTTTGAAAAGCTTTCAAGCATTGTTATTTTTGCAGTGCTTACACAGTTGTGAAGTGGATATGTGCACAACAACTCCTGCAGTGCTGGGTTGATCCTCATTTCCTGACTCAGCCTTGCTTGCACAGTGGCAGTCCATGTCATTAGTGCAGCCAGCTCCAATCCCTGCCGCTCCCCATCAAGGACCCATCCCATTCGAAACCTTGAACATGGAACTGAATGCAGTCGATATTTTGATAGCCTGTCAAATGGTTTGGCATTGTGATGCAGTGCTGTAGAATTGGCTGGATGTTCAAATATGTGCTGTAGAGTGAAACCTTCTTCAAAGAACATTGAAACTTTAGCCATAAATACAAAAAACAAATTGTTTTTACAGTGTAATTACAGAGTATACATACAAGACAATAACATAAATAGGTAAATCTACAAAAAATAAAACAAAAAAAAAGAACATGAGCAGCAGCTAATGGCATGCCTTTTCGTGGCTTTGAGAATTGATACCTCCATAAATGTTGGCATGGTGGCAAAGTAATCAGGGCACTTGATTGACATACCACTGGTTGTGTGTTCATCTCTGATAATGACAATGCTTTCAATAATGTCAAAGGTGTTCTGGATAAAACGTCATGATTTTAATGTGTAAAAACTTCCCTTTCTAATGAAATATTCTTGAGATTATCTGCTTTTGGAAACCATGCTACTGTAAGGATAACAGGCACATCACATTATCAACGAGATGGGCACTCACAAGAGCACATACCTCCACCACATAATGAATGATCCACGAGAACATATCGGGTCCAATATATTTTTGAAATATCATGGTGAAGAATCACTTTTAAAATTAAATAATTCTCGTATCCAAATTTGGAATCAGATCTTCACTAAAATCAAATCTATTAGTCATATTACACACCCAACCTGTCCACCAAGTTTCATCCAAATCCATTCAAAACTTTTTGAGATATCGTGCTATTTATTAGTTTAGCCCTATCTATCGATGGTGAATAATCACTGAAAAAATTATCGGATCTGGATCCGGATCTCCACCAAAATTGAATCAATTCTCCCTTGTCACAAACCCAACCTGTCCAGCAAGTTTCATCCGAATCCAATCATACTTTTGGAAATTATAATGCAATATCATTTTTAGCCCCATATCTCAATGGTGAAGAATCAATCAAAAATTCTCAGATCTGGATCTGGATCTTCACCAAAATTTATATATTTAAAAAACTTCACCATAAAAATATGTGTGGTTCCCTGGTATGCAAATGCTCTTCAAATTTAAAACAAATTGGATGGTGACCTTTTGACCTCAAAATTAATAGGTGTTTTTATTCAGTGACCTGACCTGAAAATGCTCTTCAAATTTCAAGTTAATTGGATGAAAATTGAGGATTTTAGAAAATTTGGCCCAAATTGGACGATTGGTGTATGTCGACCTTTTGGCCTATTTTTACCTCAAAATCAGTAGGTGGTTGAATTTAATGACCTGATATGCAAATGCTCTTCAAATTTCAAGTTAATTGAATGAAAATTGAGGATTTCAGAAATTTGGCCTATGTTGACCTTTTGGCCTATGTTTACCTCAAAATGAATAGGTGGTTGAATTTGGTTACTTGATTTGCGAATGGTCTTCAAATTTCAAGTCAATCAGATAAAAATTGACGATTTTAGAAAATTTGGCCCAAATTGGCCTATTTGACCTTTTGGTCTGTGTTTGCCTCAAAATTAATAAGTGGTTGAATCCAGTGACCTGATATTCAAATGCTCTTCAAATTTCAAGTTAATTGGATTAAAATAGATGATTTTAGGAATTTGGCCGATATTGACCTTTTAGTCTATGTTGACCTTTTGGCCAATGTTTACCTCAAAATTAATAGGTGGTTGACTTCAGTGACCTGATGTGCAAATGGTCTTCAAATTTCAAGTCAATCGGATGAAAATTTACAATTTTAGAAATAATTAAAAAATTTGGCCTATTTTGGGTTGACCTTGTGGGCTATGTTGACCTTTTGACTGATGATAACCTCAAAACTAATATGTGGTTAAATTCATTGACCTGATATGCAAATCCTGTTCAAATTTCAAGTCAATCGGATGAAATTTGAGGATTTTAGAAAATTCGGCTCAAATTTGCCTATGTCGACCTTTTCGGTCGACCAAATTTTATGAAACTTCAATGCGGAACCGTCGCATGGTTTGGCTTTTACTTTGATTGGCTCCCCAGAATTTCGAATTTCGATATGCAAATCCTCTTCGAATTTCAAGTCAATCAGATGAAAATTGAGGAGTTTAGAAATTCCACCTTAGTTTTTGACCTTTGGCCTATGTTGACCTTTTGATCTATGTTGACCAAAAAATATGTGTTTGAATTCAGGGACATGAAATATAAACTGTTCAAATTTCAAGTAAATTGGATGAAAATTGATAATTCTAGAAATTTTGGCCAATGTCGACCTTTCGCCCTCAAAAATAATTGGTTCTTGAATTCAGTTACCTGAAATGCAAATCCTCTTCAAATTTCAAGTCAATCGGGTTGGGTTATCAGGGAGAATACAAAGCTGAAGAAGAAGAAAGAGGAACTTGCAGTGCTAAAACCCAATATACATAGTGGAGATAATTTGCAATTCTGAGTGGAGAAAGTGGAAGAAGAAAGGGGGAGAGGGATTCATTCGGAAGATTGTAAAATAATGGCCCAAGTTACTCTCCCCCTTCTCCCACAACCAAAATCCACCTCTGAGAAGGAGGCCAGGATGGGAAGATAATGTTTAAATTATTATCTAAATGGAAAGGTGGCTTATCCAAATTTGTAGCTCACAAAACAAACCTTTTGACATCACCATCCTTGCGAATATTCAATGTAAATGAACCTACCGTGGCTTTATGCAAGCATACAATGACAAATGAATTATCTACACTCCACAGCACACCCTTGAAGAACATTCGAGTGTTTCAAGAACATAGAACATGGAACAATCGAGGCTTACAAAATAAGCCCCAGAATATTTAAGTGTTCAAGCAGTTGCTGTGACACATGCCTTTTCACCAATATGACCACTTCACTCTCGATACCAAAAAGCAGAATTAAAGTCACGAACCACTTCAACTGCACCAACGTGAATGTTATCTATGGAATCACGTGTACTCTCAGCGAGAATATTTACATCTGTGAAACTGGGCGAAGGATGAATGATCACATCTGTGAACACTTACTCGATGTACGAAGCAACAGCACAGACCTCTTCAAGCCGATTGCTCGACACTTCAATCTTCCCTGACATTCGTTCAGTCACATGGCAGTCGCTGTTATTTTTATCCCTTTCATTACCAACGTCAGTCGTAAGCACAACCAGCAATGCCTTATCTTCAAGATCGGCACGTTGACTCTCCCATGGGATCACTGACCACTTTTCATTATTAGCCCCCGTTGGACTTAGTCCGAAATGGGAGCTTTTGGATTTGGTCTCGATTTTCAAAACCATATCTCAGACATATATGGACCAATTTTATTTGTACTTGGAACAAAGAAAACACATGATAGTATACATACACAAATCATTTTGTTTTGTGATGCGATCAAAGATGGCCGACTGGTGGCCATTTTAATTGTAAAAATATCTGATGTTGAACATGTCCTCAACTATTTCTCAGACGTGCATTTACCAATGTTGTTCAAACTTGACGCACAAAGAAGGAATGACGTCTTACATAAATAAGCAAGTCATTTGTTTTCGGGATCAGATCCAAGATGGGCGACTAGTGGCCATTTTGTTACTTGAATGCATCTTCAACCATTTCTCAGACAAGCATGGTTCGATTTCGATTTTGTTCCAACTTGGCAAAAGCACAGTGCATGAGGGCATACACTTGCACCGCCCCTTATTTTGCAGTTTGATCAAAGATGTCTGACTGATAGACTGGCGGCCATTTTAGTTGGAAAAAACCCAGTATCAAACACGACCTCAACAATTTGTCGGACATGCATTTCCCGATCTAGTTAAAACTTGGCACACAGATAATAAATGATGGATTTCATATGCACATCAATTTTTTCGAGATCATATCCAAAATGGCCGACTGGTGGCCATTTTGTTACTTAAATGTGTCTTCAACCATTTCTCAGACATGCGTGGTCCGAATTTGTTCAAACTTGGCAAGAGCACAGTACACGAGGGCATACACTTGCACCTAACTTTGTTTTGCAATTTGATCATAGATGGCTGACTGGTAGACTTGTGGCCATTTTAGTTGTAAACAAGTCTGAAGACGACGATGGTTCAAGAGCGGTATTTGATGATGTAGATTGTTTCAGAAGTTAAGGATGAGACAATGTGATAATTTTTGACCAAGTTATAAAAATGATCAACATGATGTGGTACAAGTGACAGGTTATTAGCTGCAAAAGGTCGAAAACCCGGTTTCGTTCAACAACTTAAAAAATTTGACCTTTGAATAACCTTTAAAGATCACCAAACAATGTTGTGGACATTAAAATAAGGAAAAAGGAAACAGGATACTTACTATAGCTTATTGGAGTTAGTTCGTCGAAGAAGGTCGAAAACCCGGTTCGATTCCCACAACTTTGAAAATTTGACCTTTGTGAACTTTAAAGGTAAAAGGTCAAGGATTATGACCTTTGGTGCAAAACTTCCTCAGGAACATTCCAGGAACAAGATAACGTCATATAGGCTATATCGCACTCCTCGGATTATCCATACTTTGATGAAATCAGCGTAAAAACAAAGTTGAAGGGGGCGCCACGGGCAAAGTGTTCGAGACTTTAGGTGGAGAATGACCTCAAGATTATGCATAAAATATATTGTCATCCT
This sequence comes from Eptatretus burgeri, assembly GCF_056783735.1. Lineage (NCBI taxonomy): Eukaryota > Metazoa > Chordata > Myxini > Myxiniformes > Myxinidae > Eptatretus > Eptatretus burgeri. The sequence continues at coordinate 2,736,900 of NC_140978.1, forward strand.
AGCTCTCAAAGTTTGGGCGGTCGTGTGATTTTTGTGTCAAAATTAGAAATTTTCTTAGTTCGTGACCTTGTGACCTTGACCTTGGGACGAGAATGAAAAATCGAGCTCCGTGGGGCTATGCAGGTGCCATTGGGCTAACCAAATACTGAAACCCCTGCCGGATTCGACAAACCCCCGAGGAGAAGATGCAAATTGAAATCGGCTACCCGCTAAAAACACAATTCGCATTTTTCTAAGTTCGTGACCTTGGGACGAAAATGAAAAATCGAGCTCCGTGGGGCTATGCAGGTGCCACTGGGCTAACCAAATACTGAAACCCCAGCCAGATTTGACAAACCCCTCGGAGAAGATAATTTTTATGTCAAAATTCGCAATTTTATAAGTTTGTGACCTTGTGACCTTGACCTTGGGACGAAAATGAAAAATGGAGTTCTGTGGGGCTATGCAGGTGCCATTGGACTAACCAAATACCAAAACCCCAGCCAGATTCGACAAACTCCCTAAGAGAAGATGCAAATTGAAATCGGCTACCCCTAAAAACACATGTGTTTTGGGCGTGGCTCCGCCCATAATGGGCGCACCATGCCCATTCTCATGAAAACACAACTAGATCATGATATAAACCTCCCACCAAAATTTTATCAGGATCGGATAAAAACCCACGGAGCTCTGCTCGGGACAGACAGACAGACAGACAGACAGACAGACAGACAAGCCAGTAGGCGGACATGGGTAGTCGACTATGCAATAGAACCTGACACGATGGGCACGTTTGATGTGGAATGACCTGAGGATTAAGCACAATAAAATTCATGATTCTAGCTTCAAGGGTTAATGCTGCAGATTGTTTTTTCGTTAAAATACCCCCCACATTTAGAGGTTTTTCGGCCGTTGGTCGGCAACGGAGGGGTCCATAGCAACGGTTCTTTCTCACACATAACTAGGATATACCATGAACCTACCATACCAGTTTCATATATCTGACTCATAGTCTCTGAGATATAACGAACTTCGTTTTTTTATTGTTTTCGACCACCGTTCATTCAAAGTCTATCTTCTCCGAAAGTTTTCATAGGATCCGGCTGTAAATTTTTGACAATATGGCTGAATGTACTGCCCACAGTCGCTTGTGGCCCGATTTTAGATGTTCGAAAAAATAAATTTTTTATGATTTTTCAAAAATTTCAAAATCCCGTTGCTCGGCAACGGTGGTGTCCATAGCAACGGTTCTCATTTGCACACAACTAGGTCATGGTATGTTTGTTTGTTTGTCTGTGTGCAGAATATCGCAAAAAGTTGTAGACGGGTGCAGATGAAATTTTGTGGGCAGGTTGGGCGTGTGACAAGGACAAACTGATTAGATTTTGGTGAAAATCCGGATCCGGATCCGAGAATTTTTAAAGTGAGTCTTCGCCATTGAGAGATAGGGCCAAACACGATATATTGTGCGATATTTCAAAAATGTATTGGGCCTGAGATGTTGTCGTGAATCAGACATTACGTGGTGGAGGTATATGCTCAACCGAGTGCTCTTCTTTTAAAGTTGTTTTGTTTTTTTCTTGTCACTTTTTGTGTTTTTAGATCCTCGTGGAGGATCTCAAAGTCTTACTCACGTTGTTGTTCCTCATCTTCTTCTTGTGGACTTTTTTGTTTCACAGCCTACAGTTTTCATCGAAACTTCCTGAAACTTGGCATATATATGTAAAAATACTCTGCGCAGACAGTAACCGTCTCCGATTTTGAAAATTCCTCCTAGAAAATAAAGTTATGACGTCAAAATATCTCCGCTAATGAAAATCGCCTATAAAATTATCTCCGAAATTAGGCAAGCTTTTTGAATTCTGCTTGCGGGAATTGAACAGGGCATTAGCAGAGAGGAATTACCGCACATATGATACATCACTATGACATCATATCAATTTTTATGACGTCATTCCTATTTTTTGACTTTTTTTGTTTCACAACCCAGAGTTTTCATCGGATCTTCGTGAAACTTGCCATGTGTATGCAGAAAGCCGACGCGCAGACAGTAACCATCTCTGATTTTGGAAATTCTTCCGAGAAAAAAACTTGAGGTCATAATATCGCCGCTAATGGAAATCGCCTATACCATTATCTCTGAAAATAGGCAAGCTGTTTGAATTTTGTTTGCGGGAATCAAGCCGGGCATTAGCACAGATGATTTATTGGAAACCTGATACATCACAATGACGTCATATTCGTTTTTATGACGTCATCATTAAGAGGAGGAGGATCTTCGCTCATTTGAGCTTGTTTTCTTATTATGTTGTTTTCCCCAGTCCCAGTTTGTTTTTTAATACGATTTTGAGGCTTGTATAATAGCAAACACAGAACATATAACAAATGGAGCAGGAGACAAGAGGAGCGGGAGAGTGAAGCACAAAACAGTATGGAGCAGAGACATTAGGAAATCTGTGGAAAGGAGTGGGATGGGACAGGGTACATGGACTAAACAAGATGGACACTACAGGAACTTTCAGGATGGAAAGCAGGGAATTTGAAGGAGTTGGGTATGGGGTGGATTAACATGGGGAGAAAAATATCATGGTTTTGGATGGCGGAAGATAAGAGATGGTGGTGAACAGTTGTTTTGAAGACCTGGAGGGAAGAGTGGGATTGAAGACTGTGTGGGAATTTGTTCCAGAGGTGGGGAAAAAGAGGAATGAAAGAGTGAAGGTGAGCAGTGATTCTTGATTTTGGTAGTTTCACCAGAAGCGGGTTGCTGCTGAACCTTGAGCACACTGTGGAAATATAGGAAGGATAGATCACAGACAGAGCAAAGGGGAGGGGCGGGGGGGGGGTGAGGCCAGAGAGGAGACGATAGAAGACAGAAAGACCAGTTTATTGCCTGTGGTGAGAGAGTGAGAGACCCATTGACTCATCTTCATTGCGGGATATACCAATGATCCGAAAAGCCTTGTTTTCGACAGCGTGAAGTCGAGAAAGGTGAGAGGCAGGAGCACCAGCCCAGATGGGACAGCAGTAGAGGATAAATGGGGCTTCTGAGGCAGCCATTCAAATGAATGGGGGAAAAGGGAAAAACTTTCTAACTTAAACCCCAAAAGGCCAAAATAGGAGACTGATTTCCTCCCCCTCCATACAAGCAAATGTAAAATTGAGACTGATTCCCTTCCCTCCTAGAGAAGCAAATGTAAAATTGAGACTGGCTCAAGCCCCAAAAGCTCAAAATAGGATACTGATTTCCTCCCCCTCCCATACAAGCAAAGCCCAAAATAGGAGACTTACTGATTAAAGCACTTCTTTCCTTTTATATTTTCATTCCACTCAAAGAGTGATCCAATAAATATTTGTCCATGTTCTACTTTAGGGAATAAATTAATTTTCCTATTACATTCATCACCATCGAGTACATTCACAAAGATTACTTTGGAACTTAGTTCTTCGTTTAAATGTCATTGTTGAGCAGAGATGAAATGATAAACTTCTCTTAATGTTCTTGTTTGACCACCTCCTGAGCCACATATCATTTTGAGATTGTAGTAAATTGTTTTTCCATTGTTCAATTGATAACCATCAAAGTTTTCGGTCCATTCAAGGATATTCTTTTTTATTTACATCCTCCAACTTATTTGTAATTAAATTTATCCGCTTATTTGTTTCATCTACTTTTACCTCGGTTATTTCTTCAATAAGACTTATTTGATATTTCTCACATTCTTTATGTTTCTCATTTCAATACCAAGGTTGATTACATCTCCATTCTTTGGTTTGGTTATTGCTTGATTCTATCATTTATAAATCAGTAAAAAGACGGCGGTAGCCTGTTAAAATTCCCAACCCAATATCTTAACACTTATACTTATAACCATAATAGTGGGGCAGATAACAGCAATTTTTGAGAGGAATTGTGCAAATGATGATACAAGCATCAAATATGGCACATTTTTTCTCCAGGGGATTCTAATCAAATCTGCCTGATTGGCCATTTGAAAATCGAAATTTTGAAGAATTTGAAAAAATAAAATAAAAAGTCAAGATCACAAATCAATGTTGGATGCTGGCTGAGATTGGTGAATGTTTCAGAAACATCATCAAAGATGTTCCAAGTCTGCCATGCAGTTTTCTTCCTTTTACCGTGGAAGGCGGACATGATGTCACATCAGTGAACGCATGGAAGTATGGGATCCCTCTAGCTTTCTCAGGCCCTATTGCAGAAACTACCTCATGGACTGGAATCCATTGCGCCTTGGCTCCTTGGCCAAAGGCAATCCACATGTTCTCAAGACCTAGTTCCTGTAAGGATGGCAGTGCAGATATTGCTATGACTAGTACGTCCATGTCATTAGCCTCAATGATAATGGACTTGCTATTTGTCATATAAATTTATCATATAAATAAATGATTTATCCGTCGTTGCATCCCTGGCGTGTACAAATATTTGAGTGTCAGCTTCTTCATGACAACATGGAGACACAGCATCCAGTGATTTCCTTGTGTTGCTAATGGCATCTTTTCCTTTTGTGACAATGACTGTGCTTGTCATCTGTGCTTCACACATCTTTTCCGCAAGGAAGTGAAACAGCTCAGTCTTGTTGCTGTCATCTCAAAGAAAGCTTCTCCAGTTACTTGGGTCTTATTGGTTCCTGTCACTCTTCTTCTGATTCCTTGCCCCCTTTTCGTCCTTGCCTTAGACTTCAGACTTGACTTCTTGTACACATCAAACACTACGTCCACCCTCTCTAACCTGACACCATAGGATTCCACCTTTGGGATGATGTCTTCTTTAGCATAGTCATCAAATATCTTTGAAGTGCGTGGAGGTAGGGCATTGATAAGTGCTGAGCCATCAATGATGACTGCACCTCCCCTTGATTCTCTGTCTGGGATGTTCATTTGCGCTTCAAGAATTTCAGCCACCTGTGACTTCAAATTTTTTTGAAGTTTTTTTTTTTCTAATTTTTCAAAATTGGGATTTTCAAATGGGCAATCGGGCAGATTTGATCAGAAAGCCCTGCAAAACAGAAATGCCAAATTTGATGCTTGTATCATAATTTGCACGATTTTTCTACTATCTACTACACTATAAGGGAAACTATTGATTCCATTTTCTAAAATATATCTTTTATCATCAAAAGCTCCTCATGCTTTCTTATTTATCTCTTCTGCATATAATTGATGTTTATAACTTCTTATTGTATTCATTTTTCTGTACTCTTCCTTCTTTAAGGTTAAACAGCTGTAATCATGTTTGAAGTTTATTGTTTCCTTGATTATATTTTTCTTTATTCCCTCTAGCTTCTTATCACACCTTCCAATGATATTATTATCAATATACGTAAAAGCATAAGACTTTGATCTCAATCCTATAAATTCACTCATGACTTTCTCACCCAATTCATCTTAAAACTTACCAATAACCTCTTTATTATTTGATGAAAACAACACATCACCTGACTTATAATTACTTGTATCATATATATCAATATTATCAATCATATCCTCATATACATCACTTGTCTTAATTTCTAATATAAAACTATCTGTATCCATATATAACAATGATACATTATCCTTACACTTTGATTTTAAATTATTATAGTAATAGTCATACATTAATGACTTTGACTAGTCAAGAATTGATGTTCCTATATAAATAGGTTTATCCATTTCAATACTTTTTTCAAATGAATAGCACAAAAGTTCTCTGAAAACACCTCCGCTCGTTCAAAACTTAGTCTATTAATTAACTTTGAAGCCTGTTTCCAAGATGTAGCAAGTCTTATGTTTTGTCAATTCCTAATATTTTCCCTAGTCTTTCCAAATACAGCATTATTCATAAATTGATAAAAGTCCTTTACAAAATCTGTTTTTGCTTCTGTTTTCATTTTTATATTAAAATCAATATACTTCTTTAACCAATGACTGTTTAACTTTCAAAATCCGATGAATTTTCCTCACTCTCATCCCAGCAGATAAATATTGTCTCAAGTTCCTTTGATGCAAAACATAACTTTCTTTATCATTTAATGTAGTAAGTAGTTTTTCTGGAGATTTGCCTTTTATATTGAATGACTGTTGGTAATCACTTAACCATTCTTTTCTTGGACTTTCTTTATCAGGGTCATAAGGGAGGTCTTTATGTTTGTGATGAAGTTCTTCTGGATATTTTAAATCAACCTCAAAATAATATCCAACTTCAGCTTCATCCAATTCATTTTGAGAGGAGACAACAATGTCTTGCAAAACGTTTTCACAGTTTTTCTTTAACCCATTTAAGTTTTCCATAAGGTAAAGATTGAGACATAGCCCACCCATACAAATTGTTAGCATCATAATACATCAAGTAAGAGTTGTCTTCATTCTTATTATAATCAGGAAGATATTTGTTATTTGCTTTAGTATATCTCTTGGAACATACTTGAGATATTCCTCCTCTTTTAGCCTGATCTATCATTAAAAGCATATCTATATCACTGATTAATTCCAAATTTTGTTTTGTCATTTTTAACATGGCACTCCAAGCCAAACCCGGGGCTCTGTCTTATTGAACGGGGTCTCATCCATAAGAATTTTAGTATGACAGACTGTTCTAAAAGTTTCAAACACATCAGCCAATAACAATACATCACGTTTAAGATACAAATCATGATATCTCCAAGATTCTTTATATTAAACTTCTCCCAAACCTTTTTCGCTTGTGTATAATCTCTATCGGAAATATGAGTTTTATTTAACTTGACATAGAAACTTTCCGTTGAAGGAAGTTGTGTTTCTTTAAACTTCTCAAATTAATCCATATCTTCATATGGATATATTCCCTTTAGTGTGAAGAGATCAATCTCTTCTTGATTTAAGAAATGTGATTTAAAATTCGGTAAGTTTTTAATATTTGATGCTAAGTTAGATAATGGACTTGCCATAAACTTTTATGTGTCAAGAAATCTGATATGGGTTATGGGGGATGTATGAATTGTTTTGTGAATGAGATGTATTTTTGATCTGTGTTCGGAATGGCAGAAATATCTCCAGATGTCGTTGAAAGTTCATTTATAAATATATGTGTGTCATAGTGAGCGTTGTTGTGAAGAAAGACAGGAATAAAGTTTGGAGGCTTGTAATTAGGATTACAACGGGAATGAGCTGGACCTCTATATTTACCAGTAAGATGACAGTGATCCCGAACCTTGACCTCTCCCTCAATTTTCTCCTCACAAATATGACAGATACTGTTCTTTCTAAATTCTTTTTTCTCTCCCTTTGTTAATGACATTGGTTTATAGGTTTTAACCATTATTTCTCTTAGTCTTATACAGTCTTTTTTCAATCATCTTACAAACTCCTCTGAGGCATCTTCTCCTCTATAAAGTTCTAACTTGTTGTATTTATCACCAACAGATGATTTGATATAATAACAGAAACCACAAGGAGTATGTTTTTGATATTTATTTGTGTATGATTTATTTGGATATGGAGAAACAGTATCTATCTTTTCAAGGATACTTTCAAAATCAGCATATATCACAAACGGATGTTTCATAGATTTGTTAAAATCTTTGAATGATATGTTTAAACCTGCTTTTGGTAAATTGATTACAGTTGATTTATGATTACTACAATATTTCGAATGTTGATTGAATTGTTCTTTTGTGTGAAAGGAGTCGAGACATCTCTTACAAGAATACGTTTTACATTTTCTCATATATAATTGTGATTTCGTTAATCTTGATAAATTTTTGATGAAAGCATAATGTGATTTTTCCTTTGACGTAAAGGAGAGAAGGTCAATGTGTGTTTCATCATTTTTATAGTTGCTTGAAATTTTTAATATCTGAACTTTGTATCCGTTAATCCATATAATATACATTAACAGATAGATTATTCATTTTCTCAAATTTTGGAATATCTCTCAATGACGTTGGAAACTTTAAATCTTTAATATTTCATGTATTCTTGTATTTCTTCTAATGTTCAACCCTTTCAGGATTCCATTGTGGAGGATGTAAGTGAGCAAGAACAGACCATAGAAAACATTTATTATCTTTGTTTTGAATATTAACAACCGCTTTCTTAAGTTTTATCTCTTTTGGTAAACCAATATAAGAAGAAGCTTGAAGAGGATCTGATTTTAAGATGTGAATATCTAAAAAGATTATTTTTGTAAAAGCAAATCCACTACCTACTACAGTGTTATCAACATCTTGTTCTTGTCTCTGGAGTTCATCGTAAAACATCACATCTTACAAAATCTTCAAATGATGAGATAAAGTGTGGGTTTGTTCTCATATAGGGAGTAATTTCATCACCTTATCTTACCACATGAAATTTTACTCCCATATAAAACTTAAAAGTTTTCATTTCACTTCATGTGTTTTTAATTATCGTTTCAATACTTTGTTTCACCATATCAACAGCTTCAATGATTGAAGATGGTCCAGGGTCTTGCAAGCGAAACAATCTTATTTTTATATGTCCTTTAAATGCCCCATCAGTGTTTTCAATGGAGAATTTAGTGACACCTTCCCTTTCTTCATTGTTCTTGTGTGTGCATGATTGAAGGTGTTTATTATAATTTCTTTAAAGAATATCATTATCACATCTATCACAATGTTTTGTTTCTTGGTCAAGTGGAAATATTTGTCTGAAAAGATTGAATGTGTGTTTGTTGGTTTGAAGGTGTTTCTTATAACATTTATATTAATGATTACAAACATCGCAGTACGTTGTATTCACCATATTTATATGACAAAACTTTGCTTAAAATAAAATTTTCTTGATGAAAATTCCATTTAATTTATCGGTGAATCCGTGCTTAAAACCATTTTATCCTCCAACTTTTTTCATTTTATAAATACAATGTATCAAGACTCAAAAGAGGTGTCAATCAATCTCTTCATTTGTAAAAGATACTGAGAAATATGTCGAGGATGTAAAATTGAATAAAGATAAATATAACAACTATTGGATAAAAACAATGATGGTGAATAATATGAGTTCTTCAATTTCCTTCAGTGGCAGGGCTTTTAGTATATCTGGAAGAACATCAATTAAAGTAGCTCCAACAAAAGTTTCTCCTCTCCTTCTGGCAATATATTCAAAACTAGAAAAAGTAATGAAACAAGAAAAAGTATCAAAAAATAAAAACCTTATGGATGAAGCTTTAGAAAGAAAAGATAAGACCATCTGTAATATGCAAGGAGAAATTTGTAATTTTTTCAACAACACTAAAGATGTAATTCCTGATGAAATAAAGGATGTTAATATATCAGGTGAAATGACATTTCATTCAATAGTAGTTTAGGATCATTATAAAATTACCTTTAATATAAAAAATGTTGTTGTTGAAACTGTTAATGAAAAAAAGTGTATATATATATATATATATATATATATATATATATATATATATAAATAGTAATGTTTTTTCTACTAATTAAATATGAGTCATTATTCAACTGAAGATTTTGAAGATTATGAGAGTGATGGCAGTTATGACACCGAGAGTTTGTGTTCAAACGATAGTTGTGATACTGAGAGTTTGTGTTCAAACTATAGTTATGAAAGTAGTTTTATAGATGACTATGAAAGTACCGAAGATGAATTTTAGTTGAAGAAAAGTTTTACTTCATAAATATGAATAGCTTACTAGATTTTGAACCTCTTGAATTTCCTGATTCTCCACATGATAAATTTGAGAATTGTCCTGCGTGGGAAAGATGGGGATTAAACACAGAGTCAAAAGCCTATAAACAATGCATATTCTGTGATTATCTTCTAATTAATGATAATAAAGAAATATAAAAAGGAAGATAATTCTTTTAGATTTACACCAAAAATGAATTACTTTACAAGATTGATTGGAGAAATTAATATAAAGTATGAGGGTGATAACACACCTTTCCTTACAATAGAAGAAACTGAACATATTAGAAAAATGTTCAAAGGATTGTTGTTATTTATTATTCACGATTGTCATATTCAGGGAAATATCAACACAAGATATAGTATAAATAAAATAATGGATTATCTTGAAATTAAACCTGAACTTCGGATAAAATATAGAGTTTGTAAAAAAAGCCAACATAATAAATTAAATAACCTGTTTTCCAAAAATATAAATGAATGATTTTTTACCCATTTGGGAAAATAAGATAAAATTTAACAACCATAAAAATCTTCCAAATTCATTAAGATGTCTCATAGTTGGTTCAAGCTGGTGTGGAAAAACCTGCTTACTTTGAAAGATGCTCCTTAAGGCCCGGTCACACCTTGACGTTTTAGCCAGCGATGGCAACGTATTAAAATGTATCTAAAACGCTGGTTTACGTTGAACTTTTGATGTTTTTTTTTAAAGATTCGGACGTATTCATAGCGACTTGGTCTTATGTATAACGCATTTAGTAATGGACACAGAACGTTTCGTTGTGTTATAGATAACTTATACCAACGAATGCTGAACCTGTTGTCGGCCTACACAACCGATGCCCAACGGTAGTCTAACTTAGGCATAGCGCGTTGCACGCATCGCCGACGATGTCGTGACATAGCCTATTAAAAGGCTGACGCACAACGATTCGAATCATAACTGCCGTAGAAATGGAAGTGTCAACATCGCGGTCACACCTTGGCGATCTTGCCAGCATATGCCGACCTAAGAAAAATGTGTCTAAAACGTTGGGGCACGTCAAATACGGTATGAGTAAGTTTGGTATACGTGAGTACAACGCTAAAGTACGCTATCATACATCGTAGTAAGTAGAGTACGTCAAGAAATTTTAAACATGTTCAAAATTTTACGACGTACTCGGCGTATGACACACGTTCCGCATGCGATGGGGATAAGTTTTACACACGATATGTGGACGCTTACACACGTCCACAAAGGCTACTTATAAGCTACTCATAAGTCGAAACACGTCGCGGTAATGTCTTTTTTACGCGAAACTTATTTCTAACTTATGTTTGACGTGCTTTGAACCAATTCTTTACGTAGTCCCAACACACATCGACGTATGTAGACGTATTCCAATGACGTCTTCCGGTCGACAAAAAAAATAAATGAACGTGTTTCTAGCTTACAACTGCCATATCAAGACGTGTTCCCAGCGGTTTTGGGAATTGGTATATAAAAATGCTGCTCATAAAAGGGGAATCCAACAGTGTTTTCGAGTCCTTGTTGAGTCGATGTCCATGTCAGCAGTAACAGTAACAGTATCAGTATCAGTATTAGTATTAGTATTAGTATTAGTAGTAGTTTGTTCATGTTGGCAGTAGTAGGTGAGTGTGAGGGGGAGGGTGTGGGTTATGATGGATCGTCCTTGCGTTTAACGATTTAACGATTTAAATGATAAACTCAACGATTTAAATGGCTGCATCTCCACTATTGAAAGTAGACGCTTGTGCTCAACAATTGGATTTTTTTTACACTCAACGACTTTTAAACGGTACCACTCAGCTATTTTCATTGTTTACAATGAACCATTTAAATTGCTGTCACTCGCCTTTGTTTTTTTGACGCTGGGGTTTGGAAATTTGAAGCGTTTCTTCTGAACGTGTTAAAACGCTCAAACTCGACTATTTTAAATAGACGCTGCCGATGGACAATTGGAATCATAGCCAAGCTAGACATTGAAGTGTGAACATCCTCGTCATGCCGAAGAAAAGTTTGAAGAATGCTGCAAATAAGTGTCCTGGCCGTGGCTGTGGACGCTGACGCAAGGACGATCCATTATACCGACGTCTTTCAGCCTATGCGTAACTTAAAAGTAACGTCTGTCGATGTGTGGCAACGATCGCGTAACGTGCCAACAACACGTTAATCATAGGTTACAAATAAGTTTCGGTACGCTAAACATTACCTCGGCGTGTCTCAACTTATGATTAACTTACAAGTAGCATGTGTTGACGTCTGTCAACGATCACAGACCGTGTATACAACTTGTGGCCAGCGTAGCGGAACGTGTGAGTCATACGCCGGCATACGTCATGAAATTTCAAGCATGAAAAAATTTGAGGACAACCAAAAAGTACAACGTTTAAAGCCAACGTACAACAACGTATGGCAGTGTTTTTCAGCGTGCTCTCAATGTTATCAAAACTTACCCATAACGTATTCAACGTGTGGCAGCGTTTTAGAAAAAAAATTCAAAAATCGGCATACGTTGGCTAAAACGTCAAGGTGTGACTGGGCCTTTACTCCCAACTTTTTGGATTATGATAATTTAATATTTTTCACAAAGTCGAGTTTTCAACCTGAGTATCAACTACTCTCACAAGGTTTTAATGCTGGTCTTCAAAAAAAAGATATAATCGGTTTATTTAAACTTCAAAACAAACAAAATTATTACAACATTGAAGATATAATACAACTATTTTGTGATACACAGAGATATAAACAGTAATCGAAACCAATAACTTGTATTCTTAGTGATAATATGGATGATATACCTTCTCCCCAAGATGTGGATAAATCAAAAAAGAACCTTGTTATCTTTGATGATTGTGTTTATGAGAGAAACCAAACGGTAATGGATAGTTACAACACATGAGGGAGACATTCTTCTTGTAATTGTATTTATCTAAGTCAATCATACTTTCAACGACCTCGTCGCTCAAGAAGAAACAATGCCAATACTTTTATTTTATTCAAGTTAAATTCAATAGATACAAACAATTTTTGGAGAGCCAATTGTTCTACATTATGCAGTAAAAAGGAATTTGGGGATTATATGAAGCACACAACTGAAAAATATAAATATATTGTTGTGAAACAAGATGACATATTAAGGGATATATTTTTTATTTTATAAACAATTACATATGTAAATGACAACTATTATTTTAAATCTTGTGGGTAAATCTGCTTCTGGAAAAAACTTTCATAAATCAAGGTTCTTGTATGGTACAAATGAGAATATTGTAAATTTGCTTTAAAAGCACCATGTAGTTTGTGTTGTATCAACAGCAACTCAAGCAATAAGACCTGGAGAAGTAGAAGGTGAAGATTATTACTATATTTCAGTGGAGGAACATATGCGATTGACGAATGAAGGTCAAATATTTGAGGAGATTTTTCTTCGTTCAACAACATATTCACATTGTAAGAGTGAGTTAAACAAACTAAAATCTGGTAGTCATGGGATATTAGAAACTAATCCAGAAGGAATGAGACAAATTATTAAACATCTGAGTGGAAATGGGGTTAAGATTCTATCATTCAGTTTTGATGTTGATGAAGAAACTCAACGCAAGCGTATGAAAAGCAGAGATACACGTATTAGTGAAGAAGAAATTACAACTCGTATTAATGTTAATAAAGAATTTGATAAAATATTTAAAGAAAATGATTTATTTGAACACATCTACTTTAAAGATGAAGAAAAGGAAAATTTCCCTGTTTTACTTTAAAGTTAAATTACTTTAAAGAAATTTTTTATTTAACTTTAAAGTTTAACTTTAAAGTTAAATTACTGTTAAAATTACTTTAAAGAAAACCTATATAATTCATTAAATGATATTTTCCAATAAATAAATGGATGCAAAAGAAAGAGCAAGAAGATTTAAGGAGCATCAAGAGTTGGTTTCAAAAGTTGTAAAACAACAGGAAGACATAAAGAAGAAACGCAGACAGAAGCTAATGGGTGAAGAAGCATTTGAAAGAAAACAAGATAAAAAATTTAAACCACTTTTAAAACTTCCCAAGAAAAAATGAAAGATGTTTCCACAGTTCCCACAGTAGAATATACTCCTAAAAAACTTAAAATGTTAAAAGATTTCAGTCAAATGACGGAGAAAGAATTAGAGCATATAGGAGAATTAGAAGATGATGATGAAGGATTATTTCAACAACTGAAAGAGATTAATCAACCCCCTGATTATGTTGTGAATGCTCTTCAAAACAATGAATATTCAGCGGATTAAAAAACCATAGCAGGACTCATTCCAACAGAACAACCAGCAACATTTCATCTTGTTCAAGAAAAGGTATTGATATTTAATTATGAATTAAGGTTCTTGAGTTCTGCTCAACCCCCTGTTAAACTAACTCTGAGGTTAATGTTTCTTCTAACAAAAGATGGAAAACAAGATTCAACTGTGAGCGATGAATCAAAGTATTTTGATAAACCATTGGATATGGAAAATAAGGATGATATATTATATATTGATCTGCTGGACTCTCTTAATTATAGGGTTAGTCTATCTGGTAAAAGTAGGAAGAATGAGAAGGAGAAACACATTATTCAGGCTTTAAGTAGGCTTGGTTCAGGTGTTAGTTTTCTTCCAAATGACCCATCACAATTAGTTAATGGACTGTTATTGCTGTTCGGTAGTAAGAAAGCTGGAAATAACAATTGTTTTAATGAAACATCAGCCATTTTAAACCAGTTGATGATTATGAAAATAATTAATAAATGTCAATACAAAGACATTTTATTCCATATTAAGTAAGATGAGAAGCACAATCCTTAGTTTTAATTTCACAACAAGCGACCACACATCTTCATTCCCATACCCACGACAACTTGTCGCAACAAAAGAATATGGGGCGTCTTTATTGTCCATGGAAACTTTCAATATATTGTTTAATATCACCGAGAAAAATGACAAGTTTAGTTATAATCCGGAAAGTGGATATAAAACGATAACAGTTTCACCCGGAGCAGATGAGATTTCTCAAATATCTTCCGAAATTACTCGTCTTATGAAAGAACAGGGTGATGAACCAAAAATATTGTTATAGATATTCAATAACATTTCAAAATTAACGATTAAACTTAAAAATAACTACAAGGTTGATTTCTCAATTGATAATTCATTTAGAGAGTTATTGGGTTTCTCCTCAAAAAAGATTGAAACTAATGGGACGTTTTCCAGTGATAGTCATTCAAATATCATCAGGCATAAATTCGGTATTAATTCACTGTGGTTTGATTGATGGCGCTTATAATGATGGATTAAGAACAAATGCAATATTTTCATTCAGCGCATACTCAACCCCAATTGGTTATAAATTTAATATGGAATTCTCTAAATGAAACACACTCGGCACACAAGTCGGTTTAAATAAGCAACTTGATGACGTAATGGGAGATTTCACAGCAATAGTTTTTCCAGTGTGTGTTTCCAAATGGGAAATGACTGGAATTTTATGGCTTGGTTCGGGTGAGGCAGCTTGGCTGACTTCAAAACTGACTCGTTTTCACACGAAAATAAAACATCTTGCTTTGAATGATTTTTTGAAAAAACCTACGTTTAAAAGCTGTTTTTAACTAAACGTTGTTCTGTTGGTGTACTGATGATTTAAAATATAACCATGAGAGACAAGGGCACAGAATACTTCCTCGTTTTCAGGGCAGGACTGTGTTCTAAAAACACTTCCCCATTTTACAAAACTCACCCGAACAGCCCTTTCTTTCGTGCTTGAAGAGATAAAGTGAATATAAGAGGAAAATTAATTTATTCCCTAAAGGAGAACATGGACAAATATTCACTGGTTCGCTCTTTGAGTGGAATGAAAATATAAAAGGAAAGAAGTGCTTAAATCAGTAAGTCTCCTATTTTTGGGCTTTTGCTTGTATGGGAGTGGGAGGAAATCAGTCTCCTATTTTGAGCTTTTGGGGCTTGAGCCAGTCTCAATTTTACATTTGCTTGTATGGGAGGGGGAGGAAATCAGTCTCCGATTTTGAGCTTTTGGCGCTTGAGTCAAAAGGTTTTTCCCTTTCCCACCATTCATTTGAATGGCTGCCTCAGAAGCCCCATTTATCCTCTACTGACAGTAGTACTCCATCAGGCGGCAGATAAAAGCAGTACCCCATTAAAGTTCCAAGTTTTAACCCTTGAACCCTGACCCTTACTGCCAAAATCAATAATTCTCACCACATGTGCTCCCCAGCCCGACTCCTTACCCTGATTTGGTATACTCCCACCCTCTATCAACCCTTGCACCTATCCCATCCCTCTCTTTTGCTCCCACAAATTGTGAACATGCAAAAGGACAGGTTCTTCTTGCTTCCTACGGCAGTTAACATACCTTAATAAACTTTCTGTTGATTTAATTCATTGAATTACCAATAATTCAAATGACCTCTTGAAGCCTGGTGTTGGCTTAGTGGTTAGGGTGGTGGCTTGGGTTCCTAGGGTCCTGAGTTCAAGCCCCATTGGCCGCTGAATTAAAATACACCAGGAGGTTGACTTAGTCTGTTATCCTTCTGAGGTCGGCAAAATGAGCACCAGTGTACTGGTAAGGGGGACACTGCATCAGCAGCAGAGCTGCATCCCAACCAATGATGCAACCAGCAGCCACAGGCTGCACTCAATAGGGAGAGAGAAATGACTTCTCTTGGAAAATCAACAACAGAAGCAATTTTTATTTTGTGGCAATGCCAAAATAATTATTTGGCAAAGAAAAAGAAACTGTATCATGTTTTTGCTGATCTTGAGAAAGCATATTGTTGCGAATCCATGCCCGCCGGCGTGCGATCGGCCACTCGACTCGAATGGCGGCCGCCTCGCCCACCGGAACGGACAATTCAGTCGTGACCCTCTCGGACCAATGCCGGGAGCTCGTCACGGGTGGGGGTTTAACCTAATCACGATCGTGCCAATTGCCCACCCACGCTGGATAGGGTCGCTCGCTACATTCGATCCACCGAAGTACCTGCGCGAATGGTCGACCGGGCAATCGCACCTCGCCGCAGGTCGACTCCAGACACGGGCCGCCCAAGCGTCGCGTTCCGTGCTACAGTGATAACCGAGCGGTGTTATCATCGGCCTCGACGGTTCCGATTAATTATCGGGCGTATTAAGCCCACTACGAACCCTTTACGTGAAGCAGGATGGAGGGTCAATTAAAGAAAAGAGGAAGCGAAACGGGAAAACAGTTCACACAATGCACGTTTATTACGCGACACACGGAAAGCACACAAATACAGCCAAACTGTCAAAATGCACATGTAGCAGTTACAACAAAAGAAACGAAACAGAGTTACAACCGACTATGCGTACACACGGCAACACTTATACAGTTCTACTTTACAGACGGCGCCAACACACATTTACTCAAAAGCAAAGGAAAGAAGCCACCCTCATAGACAAGGGGGCAGATGGGCCTGCAGGCCAATATGCGCGCGTGACCTGAAGGAGCGGCCAGGTCTGCGAGACCGGGTGGGTCCTACCCGCGTCCTCGTGACGCGTTGGCGGATGAGCCGCAGATGTGGCCGCGTGGCTGTGCCCCGACTCCGTGTTCCTTGGCGGGTTTCGTTGGCACGACGTTTGGAGTGGGGTGGGAACGGGGCCCCCTTTGTTGCACTATCTCAGCACGGGGGAAAAGGGGGAATTGTTGATGCCCTGGGGGAGGGAGAATGGCTGGCTGGCTTGGGTCCCGCGACGAGCGATCTCCCACCGCGACCTTGTCGCTGACCACCGTCCTTCTCGCATCGGACCCGAGCTCTTTGGCCTCTTCCCACAACTCTCCTCAGCCGACTGCAGAACCCAACTCGATGCCTTCGCCACCCGACTCCACTCTCTGCCACACTCTGCTCTTCCAACCAAAAACTGACTCTGCCATCATTCGCCTTGCACTTGCCGTTTTATAGGCCGGCGGGAGAAAACAATATGCAAATTTCCGGATCAGGATGACCTCGGGTGCGGAGCCACGCTCGCCAATTGGACGGAGGAAAAGTTTGCGTGAACCTCCCCTGATCCTAGAATTTGCATATCTCGATTCCACACAGACGCACCTGGAGGCGGGGCCAAGCCGCTCCGCGCTTGCTAATTGGATGGATCAGAAGTGGGCGTGTAGCGTTCTTGATCCAAATTCTCCCTCGGAAAGGCCGCTATTTGCACTCGAGGCTCGGTGCGTATCTTGAACGAGGCCATGACAGCCCGACGCTCAGTGTTCACAGGTGGCGCGGGAACGGCCGTAGAAGGAGAGAGGTGAGGGTGGTGGAGGGTTTATCAGTGGTGGGTTGATGGTTATGGCGGTTGAGACATGGTTTGTTCAAAATAAAGATAGAACAGAAAAACGGCTATCTCAAAGCGTCACAGCCCGAATAAATCACATAAATCCCTCTAAACAACGGGTTTGGGGCTAACTACACATGTACTTAGAGATATCTCACCTACGGGCCCTTCATGTTGTAATGCGAATTTCCACAGCCGTAACAATATGATAAAGTACTGGGAACAGTTGTGGAATGGCCTCTCAGAAAGCAGCTGGTGCCTGAAGAAATTGGAATGGTAGTCATCGGAATGTAAAAAAAAACATATCAAGAACTATGGCGAAGACAAACTTGGGATGCACTGAAATGTTTGAAGTCAAGGCAGGATTACAAAATGGATCAGTTTTGAGTCCTCTACTGTTTGTAATAGTGATGGGAAAAGTGACAAAGAATGAGAGGTACTGATTCGCATGCGAGTTATTGTCGGTTGATGACTTGGTATTGCCTGCTGAAAGTGAAAAAAGAGCAAAAGAGGTGTTTCAAAAATGGAAATGTGAAATCGCAAAGAAAGGTTTATCCATGAACAAAAAAATAAAAAAAATAAAAATAAAACGAAGGTTGTGGTGAGTGGCAAAGAAGTAGAAAGGAAAAACAGGAGACAGAATTCAATATTTTGAAAAGGAGTTGGACATAATTCAACTCAAAGTAGGCAGTGTTATAGATGGTGTTACAATAGATGCAGTGGAAATTTGGTAAGTGCAGGATAGGGCAAGTTACACGAGGTGAACAAGATGGACACTACAGAGACTTTCAGGAAGGAAAACAGGGAATTTGAAGGAGGTGGGTTTGGGGTGGATTAACGGAGGTAGAAAATATCATGGTTTTGGATGGGGGAAGATGAGAGATGGTGGTGAACAGCTGTTTTTAAGAACTGGAGGGAAGATTGGGATTGAAGAGAGTGTGGGTGTTTGTTCCAGAAGCGGGAAAAAGAGGAATGAAAGAATGAAGGTGAGCAGTGATTGTACCTGAAAGAAAGAACACTGTACTCATAAATCAGGAAGAGATAAACATCAATACCAGTGAATAATGTAAGAAGAGAAGACTTGGTTGGTATAGTCATGTTAAAACGAAGTTCAGAGGATGAAGCTATAAATAAATCAATCAAATTCGTGGAAGGAGAAAGAAAGCCAAGAGGACATCCAAAAAAGATATGGATTGAATATGTCAAGAAAGATATGGAATGGTTGGGTTTGCACAAAACTGGTGCAGTGGATAGTTCATATGGTGTAATACAATAATTTGACCAATCCCCTGGAAAAAGGGGGAAATAGTTGCAAAACATTTGTTGTTGTTGTGCTCTTCATGGCAAGGTAATCAGTCAATTGTTCTTACATGGGAAATGCATATATGCTGTTCACTCTCCAAGTAAGAATTTATTCCGGAACAACTGCAGGCTCGCACATTGAAACACTGTATGGCTCTCAGCCGCAGATCTTTTGCTGACCCCAGTGCTACTGACACAATAACTGCAAACACAAAGAAGGCAGCATGAATCAGTCATGTGTAGGTGCCCTTTTCCTGTTAGCATGCTTGGAGTGACATAATCAATGAAAAGACATATAGCAAAGTTCACATTTCAAGGATCGTGTCACACATGGTCATCATCTACACAGTTCTGTCTACTGTGTCAATGCCCATGTCATGCCCCATTACGCAATGTTAAAACAGCAATCCCTGCGGAAACACTGTGTGTTTGTAGAGTGCTGACTTTTTTTTACTCTGTTGTATTAAGCAAGGTGAAAACAAGCAGTCATAGACCGATACTTGAGAAATCAGTCGCTGTGACCTTGCTATTTGGACCGCAAAAACAATAGGCTTCTACATTTTGAGTAGGCAACCAATTCAGTGACCGAATATGCAAATTCTGTTCAAATTTCAAGTCAATGATGTTATCGTCAAAAGGAATCTCAGGATCACTGAGAAAAGCTTGCCACATGAGGATTTATGGGATTAGGGTCCCCAGTGATTATTTCTGGTTGATGTCCACAAATTCCCCTGGTGGCATTTGAAGTGAGGGAAGGGATGGAAGGGGAGCATACAACAGAGACAGACTTAATAAAGTGCCACAAGGTTTTAGACGTGGAAGACAAGTTTGAAAGTTCATTTTTTTATATTGGGCAGATGTTTATTTTCTGGCTCTTTTAAGAGTAGAGACACTTGTTGTGGGCTTCATGGAATTACCTGAGGTTGCCTTCGGTTGAATTTGCCTTCCAAGAGGAAAATGCAAGTTGTTCAAGGCAGCCACCTCACCACAGGATTCAAAGTACCAAGGGCGGAATGATGGGTAAGAGAACGGAAGACAAGATGGGATGAATCTTCGCATAATGGAGAGCAGGTTTCTGTGGAAGAATTCTCAGTGCTAGATATAGGAGACCAGTCCTGAAGTGTGATGGCTGCTTTCAGTTCCTGTCAACTTGCTTGAGTAAACTGCCACACTTGCCGATGCAGAGGCTGTTCTCTGAGAATGGCCAGAGAGATGTTAACCTTCACAAGCACATGATCAGATGAGCCAATTGGGGCAGAGGACAAGCAAGATTCATTGGCAGAGAAGTTGATCATCATAAAATCCAGAAGAGAAGATTTGCCATTGGGAGAAATCCGGGTTGAAAAGTTCAAAGATTGCGCCAGTCCTATGGAGTCACAGATGTCCTTTGCAGAAGTGCTATGGTTGGTGAGAGAGGTACCAACACCCAGACAATTAGCATGATGACAATTGAAATCACCACAAACGAGGAAGAGAGAGTTGGGATGAGTGGTCACAAGTTGGTCCATGTCATCTGAGAGCGAGAGATGTAGATGGAGTCATCACTGTTGGCAACACAAACAAACATGAGGTGAAAGCAGAGGGGAAGTCACATCCAGAGGTACTCCTGTGGTTTGGAAGGAGCAAGAGCAGTACAGGGATAGTGAGAAATGTAGTTATTGAGGAAAAATGCAAGTTCACCATCAGAATGGGGTTCAGATTGACCAAAATGGAGGAGACAATAACCAGGGAGAGACATGAAAGAGTCAGGGATGTTCTTTGGGAGGAAGGATTCTGTTAAACAGATGATGTCCAGTTTATTGGTGGTTGCCTGGATTGAGAGATCTGTTAGGTTGGAGTGGAGGCCTCAGATATATGAGGTCCACACAGTCAGAGATGGGGGTTTGGAGCTACTGATAGAATGTACGGATGTGGAAAGTAGCAAGGAAAGGGTGCAGGGAAGGGGTAAAGCTGGGGGGGGGGGAGGCAGAGAGTAGGCAGGATGAGGTGGAAGCTGAATAGGGGCAGGATGAGGGAGCAGATGGGTGTGCTGGTACTGACATGAAGGGGTTTGACATCATGAATGGACATGAAGGGGAAATTATTGTCGCACTCACACAGCCTCTGTAAAATTGTCAGGTCAGGTATGGGAGCATGTGCCAGAACAGCGCGTCGCTGCGTTCACTTTCCGCCGGTACTCCAGTGGCCTCCGTCTGGCCATCCCCCAGGCAGATGCCAGGCCCATCCCCATCTCCTTGAGATGATGGTCAACCTGCTGCAACCATGAGGCACGTGGTCGGCCCACTGGCCTCCTCCACTCATGAGACTCCCTCGCTGAGAGAATCTGGTGAGCAGGATCAGCGTCAGGAAAACGAGCCACATGTCCATACAGCCGCAACTGATGCTCATGGACTATGCAGGTAACAAATCTCATCCAAGTCTCTCTCAGCAACTGCTCGTTGGACACAAAATCCGACCAGCGATAGCCAAGGATTCTCCGAAGAGACCTGGTACCAAAGGAATTAAGTCTCCGTCTCAGATCCTTGGTCAGAGTCCAAGTATCGCACCCATAGAGCAAGACTGGAAGTACCAAGGACCTGAAGACTCGGACTTTCGTCCTCCCGCATAGGTACCGGCAGTGCCACACCCCATGATCCAGTGAATCCATGACTCCCCAGGCCCGACCCAGACGTCTATTGACCTCTGACTCACAGCCAGCAGAGACATGAATATCACTGCCAAGGTAAGCTGTTAGCTTTCAATCCAAAGCACACCATCCTAACCATTAAGCCAACGTCAGGCATATCGTGAAGGAGAGATACGTTATTTGTATTTTTGAGGGAGAAAGGGAAATGGATTGACCTGAGGGATGAGATGTGACAACACCTGTGATAAAAGGAACAAAAACGAGGCAACAAAAAAAACGGGGAGGAAGCACACTCGATCATCACCAGTAGGTCTGACTTAACTCGGGAGACAAATTAAACGATTAAATACAGCAGCATATGTTTTGGGACAGAAATATTGATGAAAAACATGAACAGCCAAAGAGTAATAAAAACAAGAGCGAGAATTGCTTTTCAAAGTTCAGAAGAAAAATAAATCGCTTGTATTTAATGCACTCTCGAGCCAATTCTGGAATGGAAATGATAAATATGAAGAAGAAGAAACCCCCTATCCACCGTATTTGGGTCTATTCGGCAAAATAAAAGGAAAAGCAATTTTCATTTACCGATAACGTTTGTAGATGAGAAACCAATGAAGACAACTAGGAAAACAAACTGGAGATAAAAATTAGTTTGCTTAAATTCACACTTGAGCAGATCCTGGGAAAAAATAAAGAAGAAGAATCTTCTTACCCACCGAGCTTCATTCGTTTCTCACCCACAGTGTTTCGTTCATTCCTTGGCTTTTGCCAATTTCATGTTAAAAATAACCCGATGTACATTGTACATACCTGAAACAAAAACATGTGTATGGCTTATGCGCATATATAATACAACATGGTTACATTCCTGGAATCATTCCACTTACACTGGGCCATAGACTAACACCCAGGCCTAAGGCCTGCCGATCTGTGCTGCTTCATGCAATGGCAGCACATGATTATATTGGGGTGGAGTCAGGCCAGCTGTTCATTTAATGGGTGTAAAGCAGTGGGGTGGAGTCAGAGCAGCTGAACACTGACCCATGTATGCATGATATTTTCGAAGTTTAAAAAGGACATAACTCTGTGAAAAATTGATGAAATGCCCTTAAACTCGAATTTGTCCTTTAACTTATCATAATAAAGCCAAGTACCCAGTTTCAGTTGAATACGCTAAAGGATATGGGGGAAAAAAATCTGAAAAACCACAGGTGGGATGGCCAGACAGACGGAAGGACAGACGGAGAGCAAAGCTATTGTCCCCTCTGGTGAACTAGGTAGGAGACTAATAAATCAGTAAAACACAATGTATCTGGCCCGGGGAACTTCACTTAGATGAACTGGTAGGAGCAAGAGCTGATCAGTCATCCAAGTGCACTGAACCCCAAACCGGAAGTCTGAATGAATACAAAATTTTTGGAGGAAACACAGCAATCTACAAGTAAGAGGGTTGCTTTAACTGGAGTTTTTAATGCAAAATCTAAGCTCATGTAAGAGTGAGGTGACATTGTTTCAGATGGAAAAGTACTGCTAGTGAGAGTCACCTCCCAGATACCTAAGGCAGGACACGCCTGACATAGTGATGAAAAGTTGCCATCAGTTGGGTTAGTCTTCCATGCTGATAAAGCAAGTTGCTTGACCGCAATTGCCTGCACTATAGGAGTCAGTGCATTAAGGCTGATAGAATGGATAGGATATCTGCAGATGGGATTAGATAAATAAGTACGTGAGTAAAAGTAGGCTTTTGTGAAGGTTTCCCAGGTGGAATCAATATCAGATGCTGTGGCTGTGGAGATGCCAACCAAATCCTTTTGGGATTAATCAGATTGCAATCTCTGCCACTTCTGTGAACAAAGATATTGTCTCCTTGATGCTGTTCCAGAGAGAGAGAGAGAGAGAGAGAGAGAGAGAGAGAGAGAGAGAGAGAGAGAGAGAGAGAGAGAGAGAGAGAGAGAGAGAGAGAGAGAGAGAGAGAGAGAGAGAGAGAGAGAGAGAGAGAGAGAGAGAGAGAGAGAGAGAGAGAGAGAGAGAGAGAGAGAGAGAGAGAGAGAGAGAGAGAGAGAGAGAGAGAGAGAGAGAGAGAGAGAGAGAGAGAGAGAGAGAGAGAGAGAGAGAGAGAGAGAGAGAGAGAGAGAGAGAGAGAGAGAGAGAGAGAGAGAGAGAGAGAGAGAGAGAGAGAGAGAGAGAGAGGCTTTGCCAAGAACTTCAAGCTTTTTCAAGATGAAAACTCACACAAAGGATGTACACAGAATTAACATAGCCATCCCGTTTACAAAAATACGAATCTATTTGATGACTATGCTTGTATTTACAAACATAATTCCCATTATTCATCCACAGTCATAACCCATTCCAATTAATTTCTACAACGAGCATGAATTGCATTGTTGTATAGACTTGCACAGATTATAAATATTTTGCACCAATTTAACAAATACAAACAATGGGAACTTAGTTTTTCTCCATTCTCTGCGCAGAGAAATAAGGATATGCAATTACAAAACACACAGATAGACAAATGTACAGAAAATGACATGGGAGCTCGTTCTGCCATGAACCCTCTTGTCGAGATTAAACAGATAGTCTGTGAGGTTTTTTTAACAGCACATTTAGGCTGGGTTGGGGTGAAGGAGGAGTGAGATGTATGGGTGACATTTTTTCTCGTGAAATGTAGTGGTGTCCTCGGTGCTGGTGGCTTGACCCTCAGCACATGGGACACCAACCCACTGCCTTGTTAGAGCTGAAACACCGTGGAAAGGCCATGGAACCCTGATTCATCCATGCTCTCATCCCCATTCATGGCCATGTACAGTCCTGGCTTTGGTGGTCGAACTTTGGTCTTGCGAGAATGCACCCAGCGCCAGCTTCAGCTCCAACATTCCCCCATTTTCTCGGTTGCAGTGTCTTATAAATCCCACCCCGCATAGGGCCTGCATAGTAAAACAGTCAGCTTCAATTAGCCCTGCCAGCCCAGAAAATCAGAAGTTTGAACCTGGCCACAAAGGTGTGGTTCCCATCATGATAGATCTCGAGAGCCTTTCAGACCATTACATCACTTTTTCCCCCACCTAATTTGTAACTCTGACATCTTCGGAATGTCCAGCATGGGACGAGCATCATCAGCATGGTATATCAGCCTCTTTAAAAAAAAAAAAATTCCCGAGGGGCTGTGAAGTGCTCGGCAGTGGCCATGAAAACAAAAACATGTATGGAAGTTCCTGCATTGTGCTCTTAATTATCTTTCAGTGACTGCAGGGTAAGATCCAGACAAAAAAGACAACACAGATGACACATTAATTTACTACAATCTCATTTGGCAAACACATAAAGCAAATTTTATGAATTCAAATCTACACATCAACATCATCCATCATCCATCACCCATCATCAGCCTCCCTTCCTTTCAAACTTTATCGGGTTTTTTTGGAGTTACCGACTCCAGTATGACAAACTGTATACAAAAAACAAAATCTATACATTTTAGCCCTTACGTGCTTCGCCCCACACTCTCCCTTACTATATTGCGCCGGAGCACAGTTTGGGGGCAGAGCGACCCCATCAAGACCTATCAAACAACCCTGATTAGTGTGCAACATCAAATTAGTGCAACAGCAAAGCACCCTTCCGTTCTGCTACCATAAACTGACACGTCCAAGCTTCACAGACGCTTTAAAAGAACATTTATTTGAAAAGAAAAAACACATGAGGAAAGGTAGACAGTATCCATGTAGACGTACTAGCAAGTTGTGACACAAAGCTAATATCACAATTAATTACTTTTATGATTATACTTGACATGCAAACTTATGTTAGATATTGCATTGGCATCAAGGAGAATAATGGCACTTAAGTTGGACTTATCGGCTCCTCAACCGTTTTACATTGGCAATGAATACAAGACAGGTATCAACAAATTGTAAAAGGGTTCTCCTCCTGCAGAACGGAATGTAAACCAAAAAACGTAAATTGAAATCGCTTTTCCCATTATCTTAAAGGTACAAAATGTTGTTGTTTGTCTTTCAGCTGCTCCCGTTAGGGGTCGCCACAGCGGAACATCCGTTATGATCCGCATACTGATTTGGCACAGGTTTTACGCCGGATGCCCTTCCTGACACAACCCTAGTCGCCTCTTACAACACAGGGACAATGATTGGGTTTCGCCATGATTCCGGGCTGCCCTACACCCTATCATGTCGCGGCCCAGCACAGAGCTCCCGTCCTCAAGCGATCCTCCAACCAAAGCCGCGGAGTAGCCGGATTACAGGTGCACGCCACTACGCTCAGTTATCTTAAAGGTACAAAATAAGGGATGCATTCCTGTCCCAAAATTTTCGGCCTCCTTAACATAATATTTTCTTTCACCATAACGTAGAAAAACAGTTACAAATAACACAGCTCTTACTAAACCCACCCCTCCTCACTCTCCCTCCTCTCTTTCTCCCCATTCCCCTTCATCACTCTCCCATCCCCCTCCTCACTCTCCCATCCTCCTTCTTTATCCTCCACCCTTCCTCTCTCTCACCCTTCCCCTCCTTACTTTTCCATCCCCTTTCCTCTCTCTCCCACCCCTCTCCCCTCTCTCTCCCCCCTCTCTCTGTCTTCCCTTCTCTCGCTCCCTAGCCCATCTCTGTCGCCCCCCTCTATCTCTCTTCCCCCTTCTTTCAGTATTACCTTCAGCGAAGTGATGGATTGTATTTGCTAGCCTATAATAAATGTCAGTTTGTGTCTCCCTCCTCTCTCTCTCTTCCCCTCTCTCATTCCGTAACCCATTTCTCTTCCACCCCTCTATCTCTCTTCTACCCCTCTTTTAGTATTCCCATCAGTGAAGCGATGGGTTGTATTTGCTCATCGATAACAAATGTCTGCGTGTGTGTGTATGTGTTTGTGTGTGTGTGTGTGTGTGCGTGCGTGCGTGCGTGCGTGCGTGCGTGCGTGCGTGCGTGCGTGCGTGCGTGCGTGCGTGTGTGTGTGTGTGTGTGTGTGTCAGTGTGTCAGTGTGTCTCCTCCATAGTTACAAAACCATGAAACCTAGCAGCCCCAACCTTTCCATGCAAACAAAGGGACATCCAAGGAATGCAAATTGGGTGTTTAGGGTGATTTAAACACCCCCTTTGAAGATAATTAACGGCCTTATTTAATTAACCTTCATCAAGGCGTCATCCTCGGTCACCTCGCTCTCCCTCGCGAGGGGACTTAACTCGCCATGTTTATATATATATATATATATATATATATATATATATATATATATATATATATATATATATATATATATATATATATATATATATATATATATATATATATATATATATATATATATATATATATATATATATATATATATATATATATATATATATTGTTCCAGTTTTAGGTGCAGTCTGTGAGACACAGAATCTGTCAGCTGCGAAACCTCTATGCACAGTATTAGTCAGCCTATGATGGCTTTTGACGTCTTCTTGGTAATACCAGTCTACCTGTTGGGAAGGGAATCAACCCATAATGGTTGTTTTTTAAAAAATTCAATTCCTATATTTGTGGATTATACATCTCTTTTTGAATTGTTCTGTCCTGTTTCCTTTCTTTTTCTTTTCTTTTTTTTCTTTATGTTTTGATCCTCTGTTTCCATGTTCATGTTCTCTTTCTGTTGGAAATGGTCTGCCTTTTCCAATGGCTTGCTTTCTGCATGTTACGTTTTCTTGAATGTGTTGTATTGTATTAAAATTTACAATGTTTATTTTACTTTGGAGGAATGGTTTAGTTGTCAGTTGTCTCGTGCTCAGTTGATTCTCTTTAAAATTTTTGGTTGGTTTGTTGTTTTGTATTCAATAGTTGTGTCATTTCACTGAATAGCGTCGCTTTTACTTTGTATATTTTGTGAGCAAGCTCTTCCAGTCTTGCTACATCTCATCTTCTCGTTATCACCTAATGTTTCCTCTTGTCCCTCTTCATTGCCACCTTTTGCTGTTTCTTCTGTCATCATTCTTTGTGCTTGTGCAGCTCATTCTGAGTTTATTTCTCAAACATTCTTTTCATCTGTGGTTGCAGTTGTACTCCCTTCCTGCTCTGCACTATGAAACCATTTATAGGCTCCTGAGATGAAGTGGTGAGTCGAAACAATATGTTATTCCATCTTATTGCCATTCTGCTCTGGTGTCAGGGCAAGCTGCGTTCGGTCTTTCGAAGCAGCTATTTTCTGTGGGGCTAACAATGTCAGCTCCTCATTAGCAGTTGCACATTCAATTTGTTTCTCCATCAGTTATGTACTTATGGCAGGATCTGTTGAGGCCTCCCCTCATTGAAAGGCTGTTTATTGGTACTCTCCTCTCACCTTTCAGTTAAAATCATCCACTGTGGCAACCGTGGGATTTCATCCTGTTGGTTACCATTTGCTTCTCATCACTTATTCGATGTACTGGCCATTTTTTCCTTGTTTGTGAATGTTTTCTCTTGGATTGTTGCCTTCTCTGATGTTAACAGATTGTTGCCTTCTCTGATGTACCTGGAATTTAAGGTTTGTCTTCTGTCTGACATGATGTTTGCCTCGGCGATATTTTCAAAATTGCTACTCCTCTACAAAATAGATACCTATCTTTTCTTGAACACATGCATTCTGGGATATTACACAACTCACAATTATGGTACTTCCAATTTTATTTTTTAGAAGTTTTCATTTTTTTGTTCAAAAAGTTTTTTATCATTGTTTTTTGTTCTTGCTTTCGGAACAATACTTGAGAAATATATTGGAAAGAAGTTGAAATTCTTTTCTATTACATGAAAATGATTATCAAAGTGAAATGTTTTGACAAACATGAGAAAAACTGTGAGAAAATTTAGTTATTCATTTTCTTTTTCGAGAGATGTTCCTGACAAAATAAATAATTGATGGAAAGTACAAATTATTTTGTTTTGGCTGGTTTTGTGTTTGTACCTGAGCTTATGGGTTTTGGTGGTGGGATCTCAGGTTCAAATTCCATATACTATGTCCATTGTCTATAAATATCCTTTCATGCATGTTAAGTACACTGATATTTACCCCATGCACGCTAAACAAAAAGCGGGGTTAAGCAATTGGTTCATGTCCGTCCATCTGTCTATCTGTCTTATTCGTTTATGATCAAGGAACAACTTATTTAAATCGAATGCTATATTTTGAACATGAATTGGAACATGAATCAGAAGACAAGTTTCTTATTTTATCACCCCTTGGCTCTGAATTTGTCCCAATCACGCATGCGCAGATCACGCATGCGAGATAATTTTTTTACTCTGTCTGCCTACCTCATAGTTAAACAAAATTGAAAATCATTCCATACATGAAACTTACCGTTTTTAACGACGTATAATGGTTACACCACACATATGACAGGCACGAATAACGAATGTAATGTGTTAAATAGGGTGATGTAATTAAAACTGCAAGAAAATGGTGGTAAACCTGGAGTTTATTTATTTATACGACTTTTACAAGACATATTTTATTTAGATAGAATTGTATACTTGAGGTCAAGAATGCCAATCGCCTGTCATAATACTTCAAAGAACCTCCAGTTTTGCAGAACCTCCAATTAAGGTTCAGAACCTTCAAAGAACCTCTAATAAAGGTTCAATGAGGGTGGTGTATAAGGGTGGTCTTTGGGACTGCTTGTGGACTATTTAAACAGCACTAAACTTTCAAAATAAAAAATTTTAACAATCGTTAAAAACATTATTGTATTATAATGCAAGGATCACTGTGTGGGGTGTCATGTTCTTTGAACTCTCTCGTTCCTTTTGCTTTTTCCTGCATGTAATTTATATACAAACTCCTTCATGAGCCTAAGAGCATTGTTGTAAAAAGCAAAATATTGGTAAGTTCACGTTTCTCAGGTCTCCAAAAAGTAGTTGCTCTCGGGTGCCTGAAAGTCCAAACTTGCATTGATAAAAAGTCCAAATTGCATCAGGATTAGCAATTTTAAAAGTTAAAATTGCTCCATTTGTGTTATTTAAAAGAGTCAATTTATTATGGTGATGAAATTTTTTGTAACTTATTAAATAACGTAAAGGTGTGAATTCAGGAAAGGAGTAGCAGCAAAGACTGTTGTTTCAAGCAAGGGCATAGAAGAGAAATCCAGAACCTTACTGAGGTAAAAGAAGAAGTAATCTCAGACATGAGATCCTGCCCGAAGTCCATAAGGTGGGATAGAAATGGGAAAGTTTTTTTAATCCAAGGCCTTTAGCAGTTCACATGTGATGGTACTGCACTTGTGGAAACTTTTTCACTGCTCACTTTTCCCTTCACTGGATAAACCAGCTGGAGGCTTACATCAATGAGGTAAGCTCTAATAGCCAAACTATGAAAGTAACAGTCAAGCATCTATTGCTATTCCCAGCCTTTGGACAGGCTTTGATGTTAGTTCATGCTTTGATGTGAAAGCAGCTCACTGTGACTTCAAAGGCTTAATGCTGAGCAAACGTTCAAATGTGCTTATACACTCCTTATTACTGGGCTTATAGCTTTGTAGTTTGTGTTTGAGAACCTCTTAGAAGCTGCCTGGATAAGTGACTTCTGTTGCAAAGCGAAAGCTGGTTGGAAATGTCAGCCTGGAGTCACTGTGCTTTTACAGTATTGCTTAATTAACCCTTGCTCACTTGAATGAATAAACGAAATAATAATTACTGAGATACGTTCAAAGCTCCATAATGATGGAATCCAATGAGCTATTATCTGTGCTTTGTTTTAAAATATATATCATTATCTACTAAATAATGTTACAGAAATAAGGTAAAGTTGATTGTTGATTTTAAAGGATAAGTTGTTGAACTACGTATAATAATTCAGTTAATGCTGCTGGAAAATAAAACAAAACAAAACAAAACAAAAAACCTTTTATTTTTATGCCTGTCCTTGCGTGTTCTGAAAAAAAATCAGTTTCACACTGCAAACGCTTTTGCATATATGACACACTGTCATTCAGTTGTCCAATAATTACTTCCGCTGCTGAAGGTAGATAGAGGTTATGTTTTCACCCTTGTCTATTTGTCTATTTGTCTGTTTATTTTGATGAAAATTGAAAATTTTCTTTCAACCATCAAAATTGAAAATTTTCATCACATTTCGGTTTGTCTCGTTTGTTTGTATGTTTGCCTGTGAGTGTGATAACTCGCGAACACTTTCAGCCATCTTCGTCAAACTTTACCAGAGGATTCTGAAGGACAAAAGTGAGACTGTTAATGTTTTTGACTCAAAAGGTCAAAAGGCAAATATAGGTCAAAGGTCAACAACTTTGGCGAGTTTCTAAGATCCTCAATTTTCATCAGATTGACTAGAAATTTGAACAGGATTTGCATTTCATGTCACTGAATTCAACCACCAATTATTTCTGAGGTCAGCATCGGCCAAAAAGTCAGAATTTCTAAAATTGTCAATTTCCATTCAATTGACTTGAAATTTGAAGAGGAGCTGCATATTTGTTCATTCAATTCAACCACCAATTATTTTTGAGGTCAACACATGCCAAAAGGTCAACAACTTAGATGAGATCTCTAAAATTCTCAAATTTCATCAGATTGACTAGATATTTGACCAGGATTTGCATATGATGTCACTGAATTCAACCACCAATTATTTCTGAGGTCAACATTAGCCAAAAGGTCAACATAGAACCAAATTTCTAAAATTGTCAATTTTCATTCAATAGACTTGAAATTTGAAGAGCCATTGCATATGTGTTCATTCAATTCAACCACCAATTTTTTTTTGAGGTCAACATAGGCCAAAAGGTCAACAACTTAGATAAGATCTCTAAAATCCTCAAATTTCATCAGATTGACTAGATATTTGAACATGATTTGCATGCCATGTCACTGAATTCAACCACCAATAATTTCTGAGGTCAACATCAGCCAAAAGGTCAACATAGGCCGGATTTCTAAAATTGTCAATTTTCATTCAATCGACTTGAAATTTGAAGAGGAGTTGCATATTTGTTCATTCAATTCAACCACCAATTATTTTCGAGGTCAACATAGGCCAAAAGGTCAACATTGATAGGCCAAAGTTCAACAACTTAGATGAGATTTCTAAAATCCTCAATTTTCATTTGATTGACTTGAAATTTGAAGAGGATTTGTATTTCAGGTCACTAAATGAAACCACCAATTATATTTGATGCCAACAAAGACCAAAAGGTCAACATAGGCCAAAGGTCAACAACTGAGGTGAGATTTCTAAAATTCTCAATTTTCATCTGATTGACTTCAAATTTGAAGAGGATTTGCACATTTAGTCACTGAATTCAACCAACAATGATCTTTGTGGTCAATTTAGGCCAAAATGTGAACATAGGCTAAAGATCAACAACTTCGATGGAATTTCTAAAATCCTAAATTTTTCTCCGATGGACTTGAAATTTTAACAGGATTTGCATATCAGGTCACTGAATTCAACTGCCCACTATTTTTGAGGCCAAAAGTTCAACATAGATCTAATTTCTAAAATTGAGAGATAGGGCAAAAATCTATATTGTTACGGTTATGGGGGTATATGGAGGAATTTAATAGGAAAGTTGGGATTGAATGGAATTGTTTGGTCCATTGATGTGTAGGAGACATCTCATTGTAATTAAGTAGGGAAACTGTGAGCTTAAGTGTTATGTGTCACCACATGGGGGTGGTGTGGTGCTAATTAGATCGGGATTAAGAATAAGTTCCCCCAGTATATGATTTCCCACCTGTAACCTATTCCAACATTTTTACATTTACAAGCGAGCCAAACGTGCCGAGCAGTCAGAAGCCGCGTCTCCAAGGGGGACGGTGGACGACGTCATGCCTCCGAGGCGAATGACTGATGGTCGTGACGTCAGAAGCTAACCAAATGTGCTGAGCAGGTGGAGCCCCCCCCCCTTCCCAGGTTTCATGCGAGCAAGCCACGCCCAGGAGGTGGAAATGGGGGTTCGGTATGACGACAGTCAGAGTAGAGTTCAGGGAAGGAATGCACGAGTGCGGAGTGAGGGGCGCACGTGGTCGAGAGAGAATGTAGCTTGGAGATGGCCTGTAAGAATAGGGCTTTATGGCTGGCTTTCCTTCAACGCATGAAGAAGACAGCTCGATTATTGTATTCGCACTGAGACGATTTGGCTTGCATGGTGAAGCAAGACGCTGGCCTTTGGCTCTTGGTTGGATCATCAGGAACAGACCCCAACCCTCGTGTATGTCAAATAGCGGGTTGGTGATAACGATCGATGCACGGAGCAGTTGCATGGGGTCTCTGAGCCTTGGTGTTGAATACCGCTCACGAATTGCCTGACGTACATTTGTTCAGCTGCGAGAGAGCGACTTGGCACCATTTTGCGTGCGTCTACACGTGCAAATATAAGCTCCTCGATTCCACGTTCCACAAAGGCCATCTCTAGACAAAGCTCAGTGCCAGAATAAAGGAGGGTTTTTCTTTTATTTCATTTCCCCTTGTCTGTATTTAAGTCTGTGTGTAGAGGAGCCTCAATTTTAATTTCGGATTAATTTACCTCACATATGATTATATTCTAATCATTGTCCTTTGTAAATATTTGTCTATTTTCATTAAATGTGTTCATTTTAAGGAGCTGTATCTGTGTATTTGTCGTGGGGTTTGAGTATAACCCACTCCAATGCTGTGCTTCCCCATACCTTCGTCCCTCCACCATTGCGCCCTGCCGCTCCCGCGCATGTGACAATCTCTTAGCATCAACGTGTCCGTCTCCTTATCAGGAAAAACGCTCGATATATATATATATATATATATATATATATATATATATATATATATATATATATATATATATATATATATATATATATATATATATATATATATATCATCATACATAAAAAGTTGTGGACAAGTTTTGACAAAACTAGGTGGATGAGTTAGCTAAGTGACAAGAACAAGCCGATTCGATTTTGGTTCAGATCCAGCCTATCAGTGGGATACAAATGCAAACTGTTCAGCCTGGCAGAGTTATGTGCTCTACCGATTGCCATTCCATTTTGTTCTGTTTTGCCAAGTCTCGCTTTCTGAGTCATTTTTCATTTGGAATGATGAAAATTTAAAATTTTCTTCATGTCATATTTTCTTCATATGTCTCGTTGTATGTTTGTCCGTGAGTGTGAAAACCTGAACGCTTTCAGATATCTTCGTCAAACTTTTCCAAAGGATTCTGAAGGACAAAAGTGAGGCTGTCAATGTTTTTGACTCCATATGTCAAAGGTCAAGGTGAGATTGATGTTATTTGCCTGATTTTCGTCATACCTTTCAGGCTACTGTCTGGTGCCTTGTTGTGTGTGTATTTGTTTGCTTGTCTGTGAGAAGGATATCTCAAAATGTTATGGACTGATTCGGATTAAATTTAGTGGTCAAGTTTGGAGTGTGATTAGGACAAATTGGTGAAGATCCAGATCTAGATCAGGACAAGAGAATTAAAAAAATTTTTTTAACCCATTCTTCACCATTGAGAGATAGGGCCAAAAATGATATACAGTATCGCAAGCTATTTCAAAAAGTTGGAGACAGATGATGACAAAACTTGGTGGATGAGTTGGGTAGGTCACAAGAACAAGCCGATTAGATTTTTGTGTGTAACAAGGACGAATGGTCCGAACGCTTCGGTTCCGGTTCCGGTTTTGAGCGGCAAGAGGTCTCCTTCGGGGCTCCCTGCTGACGTTCTCAAAGTTAAGTTACGGTTGTTATTTGTCCCGTTTTAACTGTTTAATTTTCTCACCTACATGTTAATGTGTGTTCCTAGTTCGGTTTTGTTTCAAAAATCGTGCTATTTTGTGAGTATTTATGTCAACGTTCTTACCTGGTGTTTGAGGCCTAGTCCTAGGCTTGAGGCCTACCGGTTCCACTCAGTGTTCGGTCGTTTTTTTTGTTTGTTTGTTTGTTTTTTCTCCCCATTACCTTCAATTTCTATCCTCCCCATTACATTCAATTTTAATCCTCCGCACTTTCCAAACATCCCCCATTCTCCCAACTAATCTCTTTCTTATCTCAAAAAAAAATATATATATATATATATATATATATATATATATATATATATATATATATATATATATATATATATATATATATACCCAACAACAACAACAACAACACGCTCACCTTCTCCCGATTCTGCTACTTCTTCTTCCTCTTAACTTCCTCCTCGTCTTCCTCGATTTCTTTTTTTTTTTACACTTCCATGACCTAATCTGTTGAACTCTCTCATACATTAATATTAACAACAAAAACGATCTTATAATGCTTCATCTTCCTCTCTCACACATGTGGTACTCTTTACTGTTTCACAATGCACTACTCTTCTGCTATTTTAACAGACTGCTCTCATTTCGACCTCTCCTTCATTCCTTGCCTAAAAAATCCAACTATTACAGCGCTTCTTCTCTCCATGCTCTGAATTCGCCTTCATTGCATCCATCAAGAATTGTGTTAAATCGCATCTCTGACCTAAAACTTTTCAAAACCACAGTTTGCCATGGATGCTCGCTTTCCATCAACCATTCTTTTTTTCCAACTTCAGTGCCACCTCACCCCCCTCACCCCTCACTCTCACTCTCAAAGCAACCATCCCACTCTTCTCCCTCCAAGCCCCCCTCTCACCTCTTTCAAAAGTTCTCCCCTCACTTTCTCCCACCTTTCATCCCCTCACTCTTCCTTCTCTAAGTTGCCCCCCTCTCATCCACCAACCTGCCTCCCTCCACTGCCCTCTCACCTCCATCTCTTCACTCCACCTCCTCAAATCCTCAACTGCCATCTTCCTTGTCTCTTGTCCCCCCTCTCTCCCAGCACCACAGAGCCTTTTCTCCTCCTCATTCGGCCCCCTCCCCTCGCTATTCTGCAATACCCCACACTCCTTCAGCAACCCTCCTTACCTCCCCCCCCCGTCCCTCGTCCTACCCCCCCCCCCCCCCCCACCTCCTGCACCCAAAGCCTCCTCCCCTACCTCTTCATTAAAAGTGTGGACCTCAAATATCCGGGGCCTTCGCTCAAACCTTTCAGATCTTTCCATGCAGGTTGCCACTGACAAACCAGACATTATCTGCCTAACAGAAACTTTCCTCTCCCAAGACGTGTCTGACTCCCAAGTATCTCTCCCTGGTTACTCCCTCTTACGGTATGACAGACCTGAGCTTCGTCCTGGTGGAGGTGTTGCTCTCTTCATCAAAGACTCTATTCCTCACTCTCCCTGCACTGCTCTCACTCCCCCACACCCCCAGGAATACCTCTGGCTTCGGCTTCCCCTCCACTCCCACCTCATGTTTAGATGTGTACTGTACCGTCCACCGAACAGTGATGACTCCATCTACACCTCACTCTCCGAAAACATGGACCATCTTCTATCTTCTCATCCAAACTCTCTCTTCCTCTTATGTGGCGACTTCAATTGTCATCACGCCAGTTGGCTAGGTGTGGGTACCTCTCTCACCTGCCATGGGACATCAGCAAAAGCTTTCTGTGACTCATTGGGACTGACTCAATCGGTCAACTTCCCGACCCGGATCTCAACCAATGGTACTCCATCTCTTCTGGATCTGATTTTGACAAATTTCCCTGACAATATCTGCTGCTCTTCCTTCGCTCCAATTGGTTCTTCTGACCACGTCCTTGTTAAAGTGGACATCTCTCTGGCTGTTATCAGAGAACCACCTCACTGCCGTCGAGTCTGGCATTTCACTCAAGCCGACTGGCAGGGTCTCCGAGCAGCCATCAAACTTACAGACTGGTCTCCTATCACTACTTTCTCCAACATCAACTCATCCTGGGAATTCTTTCAAAGAAACTTGCTCTCCCTCATGCACAGATTTATCCCCTCTCGTGTTCAGTTGTCTTACCCTTCCTCCCGCCCTTGGTTTACTGAAGCTTGTGGCGAGGCAGTTGTCCTGAAACAACTTGCCTTTGCCTCATGGAAAGCAAACCCAACTGAGGGCAATCTCAGTTCTTTCCACAAAGCTCAGAACAAGTGTGTATCTACCCTCAGGAGAGCCAGAAAACAACAGCTTTCTCATCTCAAGTCTGAACTCTCAAACCTCTCTCCCTCCTCAAAATCCTGGTGGCGTTTAATCAAATCTGTTTCTGGTGTATGTTCCCCCTCCATCCCCTCCCTTACCTCAAATGGCCGCACTGCTGATTCCACACGTGATAAAGCTGAATGTCTAAACTCGGTGTTTGCAGCTAAATCTTGTGTCCCAAACCCATCACTATCTCTACCCACTTTACCCAGTCGCACCCAACTGTCCCTGGACTCTGTATCCTTTTCTCCTGACAAGGTGGAGAGCTTGCTTTCAAACCTCGAGTCAGATTCTGCAACCGGTCCAGACGGCATCAGCCCACGTGTCCTCAAAGCCTGCTCTTCTGCTCTTGCTCACCCTCTCTCTGTTCTATTCACCCTCTCATTTTCCCAAGGTCATCTGCCATCTGCTTGGAAATCTGCTAACATCACTGCCCTGCATAAAAAGGTGCAAAAACAGATCCCTGTAACTATAGACCAATCAGCCTTCTCCCAATCATCAGCAAGGTTATGGAATCCATCATCGCTTCAGACATGAAATCCTTCCTCTTCTCCAATGGCTTGATTTCCAATCATCAATTTGGTTTCAGACCAGGTCACTCTACCCTAGATATGCTGCTACTGCTCTCCCATCAATGGATGGAGGTCCTCAATGCCAGACAGGAAATCCGAGCCGTATCCCTGGACATATCGCGTGCTTTTGACACAGTCTGGCACCCTGCCCTACTCACCAAACTCTCTTCCCATGGTATTCAAGGCCATCTCCACTCATGGCTCGCAGACTTCCTCTCCTGTCACAGTCAACGTGTGGCCCTAAATGGAGTTCTTTCATCCACTCTTCCTGTGCAGGCTGGAGTTCCTCAAGGTAGCGTTCTGGGCCCTGTTCTTTTTCTGGTTTTCATCAATGATCTCTCAGACTCTCTGGAAAATCCTCTATTTCTCTTTGCCGATGACTCCACCCTCTGCCTCTGTCATCTGTCATCCCTGTCATCTGTCATCTGTCATCCCTCAGACCGGCAAGCAGCAGCTTCTTCGCTCACTGCAGATCTGGATAAAATCACAAACTGGTCCAACACGTGGAACATGTCTTTCAATCCAGACAAATCTCACACTCTCACTATGTCTCTTCGAAAGGACCGTTTACAAAACCCCCCCATCCACTTTCTCAACAATCCTCTGGAAGAAGTCTTTTCTTTCAAGCTTCTGGGTCTCACTATCTGCCATGACCTTTCCTGGGAAAGTCACATTTCCAACCTTGCCTCAAAAGCCAGTTGCCGACTGGGAATCCTCCGTCGTGCAAAGTCCTTCCTCGGCCCTCTTGAGCTCCTGACCACTTACAAAGC
This sequence comes from Eptatretus burgeri, assembly GCF_056783735.1. Lineage (NCBI taxonomy): Eukaryota > Metazoa > Chordata > Myxini > Myxiniformes > Myxinidae > Eptatretus > Eptatretus burgeri. Next base: position 2,775,140 of record NC_140978.1, read on the forward strand.
TTTTGTCCGTAGCCTGATGGAGTACTGCTCTCCCCTCTGGGCTGGTGCTCCTGCTTCCCACCTTTCTCGACTTCACGCTGTCGAAACCAGGGCATTTAAGATCATTGGCATCTCCCGCAATGAAGCTGAGTCTTTGGGCCTCTCACTCAATCACCGCAGGTTGGTCGGTGGTCTTTCTGTCTTCTACCGACTCCTCTCCAGCCTTTCCCCCCCTGCTCTCTCTGCGATTTGTCCCAACCACATTTCCACAGGGCGCTCAAGGTCCGCCAACAACCCCCTTCTGGTAAAACTACCAAAATCATGAATCACTGCTCATCTTCCTTCTTTCATTCCTCTTTTTTCCTGCCTTTGGAATAAACTTCCTCACTCTATTCTTTCCCATTCTTCCCTCCAGGCTTTCAAAACAGCTGTTCACCACCACCTCTTATCTTCCCCCATCCAAATCCTCGATCTTTTCTACCCCCGATAATCCACCCAAGCCCACTTCCTTCAATTCTCCTGCTTTCCTTCCTGAAAGTCCCTGTAATGTCCATCTTCCCCTCGCCATGTTCCCCGTCCCATCCCCATCCCTCCCCCTTCCACAGTTCACCTGTGTCTGTTCCCCAATGTTTTGTCCCTTCCACTCCCGCCCCTCTTGTCTCATGCCTCCTTGCTGTGAGTTGTGTGTTAGCTCTCATACAAGCCTCGACCAAGGTATACAAAAAAAAAAAAAAAAAAAAAAAAAAAAAGATCTTGCCAATCATTGGGATACAAAACGTAAACTGTTCAGCATGGCGGAGATATGTGCTCAAGGGAGTACCATTCTAGTTAAATGTGTTACCATGGCAATGCATGCCTGGTGTTGGCTTAATGGCTAGGTTGGTGGGCTTGGGGTCCTAGGATCTTGGGTTCAAATCCCACTTGGCTGTTGAATTAATACCAAGTGGGATTGACTCCCTATTATCCTTCCGAGGTCGGCAAAATGAATGACAGCTCGCTGGTATCCTGTGTCGGAGTGGCGGACTGTTCAGGGTTGTGTCCAATAGCCAATGTGACTGCTTAGGCAGCACCAACGCTCTGCACAGAGTATGGTCCCTATGGATGGATGGATGGGATGGCAATGCAATGTCTCCAGCCAACATGGGGGACACTGATTTGTGTAGAAGCAAGCAAATTATATGGGGCTGATTTGATGTGTCTGATTGTATTCCACTTGAAGATACTAAATGTTGCTCACAAAATTGGGAGGATTGTCATTGACTTGTTGCTCTGGAATTCCATTGTGAGCAAATGTTGTGTGTGTGTGTGACAGAACTTATCTTTAGTGATGTCGTGTCCTTCACACATTGCCTTCAGATAATATTCACACCACTTGACTTATTCATATTTTGTTGTGTTTCAGCCTGAATTTAAAATGGATTAAATTGAGATTTTTTGTCACACATCCACACAAAGTTCTCCATAATGACAAAGTGAAAACAAAGTTTATGAAAACTTTTATAGATATAGAAGAAAACCAAATAATGAATTATCTAATTTAAATTTGTATTCAGCCAACATGGGGCACACTTATTTGTGTCGAAGCAAGCAAATTTTTGGGGGCTGATTTGATGTGTCTGATTGCAATCCTCTTTATGAAGGTACTGAATATTTTCAGTACCTTCATAAAAAGGAATTTTGGCAGTGATTACAGCTTCGAGTCTTCTTGGGTATGTCTTTATCAGCTTTGCACATCTGGATTTGGGGACTTTCTCACATTCTTCCTTGCAGATTTGCTCAAGCTCTATCAAGTTGGATGGGAAGTGTCAGTGAAGAGCAACCTTCAAGTCTTTCCATACATTCTCAATGGGAATCAAGTCTCGGCTTTGGCTGGGCCACTCAAGGACTTTCACGTTCTTGTTGTTATGCCATTCCAGTGTTGGTTTGGCTGTATGCTTGGGGTCACTGTTCTGTTGGAAAGTAAACCTTCGCCATAGTCTATGGTCTGTTGCACTCTGAAGCAGGTTCTCCTCAACGATTTGCATATCTTTGGCTCCATTCATTTTTTCCCTCCTTACAAGTCTTCCAGTCTCTGCTGGTGAAAAAGCACCTCCATAACGTGATGCTGCCATCACCATGCTTCATGGTAGGGATGGTGCTAGATGGGTGATGAGGTGCACTGTTTCCCCCAGACGTAGCACTTTGCATTCAGGCCAAAGAGTTCAATTTTCTTCTCATCAGACCACATAATCGTTTGCCTCATGCTCTAAGAGTCTTTCACCTGCCTCTTTACAAACTCAAGGCATGCTGTCATGTGCCTTTTTCTCAGGAGTGGCTTCTGTCTGGCCATTTTCCCTTAAAACCTAGATTTGTGAAGTGCTGCAGAGACTGTTGTCCTTCTGGCAGGTTCTCCAATCTCAGCGAAGGAACTATGTAGTTTGGTTGGAGTGGTCATTGGGTTCTTGGTCACCTCCCTGGCTAAGATCCTTCTTGCCCAGTTGCTCAGTTTGGTCAGACAGCCAGCTCTAGGAAGTCTGGGTAGTTCCATTTTCTTTCCATATCCCAATGATGGAGCTCACTGCGATCTTGTGAACTTCTGACACTCTAGAAATTGTTTTATTCCCTTCCCCAGATCTATGCCTCCTTATAATTCTATCTCGGAGTTCTGCGGACAGTTCCTCGGAGTTCTGCGGACACCTGCACTCCTTGGCCATTTCTTCAATCTGGTGGTCCATGTCTGGCCACCAAGCATAGCTTCTTGCCATAATCTAAATCTTTACCACACCAATGTGATCTACATGTAATTCCTCAAGGAGTCATACCTTTAAAATTTCTGGTACTACGACTCTGCAGCCCTACATTATATGCATCCCTGGTTAATGGTGATCTCATGACTTTGAGCTTAGAACTAGGGGAAATTGTTTCTGTTCAAATTATTTTCATCCCTTAGCAGTACATTTGTACACTCTGACCAGTACTTCAACCCTGTGCTATGCCATCCACACTCCGAAGGATATAATGGGTGGGCCTCAAAATAAGCCCACCCTATCCTGCTGCAAGCAATGTAGGTCTTACATCCCAGGATTAACCTGATAATCCTTCTCTAATGGTAGTCGGGAGAGGCCATTCACATTGGCATGGTTGCTGATGTTCCTATGTTCAATCTTATAAATGTGTGCCCCGAAAAAGTGTGCCCCAAAAGTTAAAATGGTCTTGCCAGCCTTGGGAAATTGGGACACAACAGAGGAAGAACCAAAATGTTTCTGTGTGCTACCTTTCATGCAAGGAGTACCAAAGAATTGGCAGGGTGTTGAAGTCAGTAGGGATGAGAATAAATTTCTGAACTGTACACACCATGAGACAGGCATTGACCAAGTCAAAGACAAATTAGCCAAGAATGAGCAAGCAGGTGTGGTCATTTAGGTGCTTTGCATTTGCAGAGCCAAATGTGTGGTCCAAGAGATCAGAAGGACATTGGGCCAATGCATCAGAGAGCATCATAAGGCCTTTCAATGCAACCATCCTGAAATATTTGCAATTGCCAAACATGGTTGAAGGGATGGTCACACTCCCTTATGGAATAGTGTCAATATTTTGGCTGGAGGCAGATGTTAGAGGCATACCATGCTGGGAAAGCAAGTTAACCTCTCACAGAGGAGTCGTTGTGCTATAACATCCCAACTAGACTAGAGTGCGAACCATGCTAGACCAATGGAGGAAAATACAAAAACGAGCTGGGAACATTTCTATACATGCATTTTTTTTATAATGATGAGGAAAAGTATATGGCACAGAGAATTGAGATTATTTATATGTACAGCAGAGGATAGCAAGGAATTTTTGGGGTGTGGCAAAAGTCAAGCAATCTTACAAAAACAGACAGAGCAAACTTATCCATTTATATCTTCTACAATATTAATTTATACTAGGACAAGCACCATCATACACACACACACACACACACACACACACACACACACACACACACACACACACACACACACACACACACACACACACACACACACACACACACACACACACACACACCCGAGGAAGATTATATATAGCCCAGAGAGAAAGAGAGTAGATGAGGCTCAGCGACCTCTCAATACCTGGTGTGGTAGGCAGACCAATGCAACCCAGAATGCCTTGGGAGAGGTAGGTGGGAGGAATACTGGTGGTGTCTTCGGTGTGGGAGTGGGAGGTGTTTTATCATGAAATATGGGGGGTGTGGTGTTGTGCCAGAGGAAAATGGGATTGCGAGTCAGTAATGATGTTCTTTGTGCATCTAAAGAAGACGGGATAGAGAGGTGGATAGAGGAGAATAGATGCGTGAGGTGAAAGATCCCTAACCTAGCCGTGAAAAGGTCTGCTTGTGTAGCATGTATCTCCATGGGACGCTCTGACTGAGCATTCACACCTCGTGATGTGGCGCATTATCTCCTGCTTAATCATTTTGCTGGGGCTCGTGGCAACGTGCGCTCCGCACTGGTCAGTCTGGCTGCACAGGGGTGGTGGAATGTCAACAGCATGGCAGGGAGTCTCGGCAGTCGCCCCAGATCAGGCTCTCAAGAAGAAGCACATCCTGGCAATCACACACCAATAACGAGAGGGCGAGCAAAGAGCCAGCAAAGAGGAAGCAGCGAAGAAGAGGCAACGAAGACAAGAGAAGAGAAGAGAAGGCAATGAAGACAAGAGAGCTAACAGCTCCGTTCTCCCCCTTTTATAAGCTTTGGCCGAAGGGTGGGGTGATGACCCAAAGTGACGTGCAGTGACCCGAATCCTGCTTCTCTATTGGGCCACACCGGCCTGAGCCATGCCCTGCCAGGCTCCGTGACCGGAAATTGTCTCAGCTGCCCACCCACTTTGGCATGGGTCGAAGCTCCTGACTCAACATAGGGTATGCTCCCTGAGCCGGCACTCCGGTCCTGAACGTGCTCAGAGTGCAGTCAGAATGTCGAATCGCAACAGACTTTCCCCGCCACTCACGGGCCCGCTCTCATAATCCAAAATGCACAGCCGAGCCAAACACCAAACTCCCAGATTGCCCTTCACGCAACCCTCCTCACTGGCCCTGTCTTGCCATGGTCTGGCGACTGCATGAGGGTTGTGTCAATTCCGCGTGCTCACCAGGGACGTCCCCGGTGAGATACGGTCGAGCTATTGACGTCTATTGCTTGGCGAAGCATCGCGCGGCCCCGAGGAAAGCTCGAGTCATGCAGTACTCCTCCATATAGAGTGGCGAATTGAAGCGATGCAGTGGTATGGGGGAGGGGTAGGGGGCTGGAATATTTTTTCCCGTGTACGGGAGGCATTTGTGGTCGAAGTGGTGAGGTGTGGTCAGCGAGGTGTGAAGTAAGGTAAGATGCCGGTTGGGAATTGGCGCACAGATTTGAACGAAATAATGGCACACAATGCCCATGCACAGGTTGTGTAGTGTGTAGTGGAGGGAGTGTGGTGGTTCTGAGCCATGGGCATGTGTGCTTATTAATCACATTTTGAATGGCATATGTGCTTGCTTGCTTGTTTTGTACCATGGCTGAAAAGGACAGGGTTGGAGTACAAATCAGAATTGGAGATAGAGATAGTAAATAGACCTAACTTGGAGAACCACGCAATGCACTTCGTCCCATTAACCCACTAGACATGAGGGATGAGGGGAGGTCTAACTGCACAAAGACAAATGAAATAACTGCCTGGGGATCACTGTATGTTGTGTGGCATTGCCTTAGAGGCATGCGATTTTGCAGAACCACTATATATATATATATATATATATATATATATATATATATATATATATATATATATATATGTATATATATATATATATATATATATGTATATATATATATATATATATATATATATATATATATATATATATATGTATATATATATATGTATATATATATATATATATATATGTATATATATATATATATATATATATATATATATATATATATATATATATATATATATATATATATATATATATATATATATACATATGGCATTCAACATATTCTGACATTCTGCTCTGCTTACCTAGTTTGCTTGTGGCATACAATGCCACCTTCATGCTTTGTTTCCTGCAGGGCTGGATATAGACATGTGATGGCCCCTGGGCAGCCTTCAGTAGTGGAGGCCGACCGTACCTTACAATACTAAAAAGGTGACAAGACATATTTTCAGTCATCCATAAAGTATATTTTTCAAGAACAAAGAATCTGAATAAAAATGTTCATCTATAAACATCATGATCAATCTATATACATGTCAGAATCTAGTTCCTATGTTTCAAGTATAAAGAATCTGAATAAGCAAGCACATGATCAATCTATAAGATTATAAGAATCAGCGAAGTTCCTATGTTTCAAGCATAAAGAATTTGAATAAGCAAGCAGGCACATCTTTAAACATCATGTTCAAACTATAAGAATCTACGAAGTTGGAAGTTCCCATGTTTCAAGTATAAAGAATCTGAATAGTGTAGCGAATAAGCAAGCAGGTCAATCATGATCAATCATAGAATCTACAATCTAGTACAGTACCTAATACCTATATTTACAGAACACTGATGAGACCACCAGGCACTTTACGAGACTTGACCCTTGCAAAGTCTTGGATCAATTTGTCAAAGTCAATCTCTCTGAGAATGTCACATTCAATGCTCAGCAAGAGTCAAATACATTTTTCCTTACAATTTTTGTTTTTCATAAAATATGTGGAGGCCCCCTGGTTGTGGAGGCCCCTGGGCAACTGCCCAGCTTGCCCATGCCTAAATCCTACCCTGGTTTCCTGACTTCTCCACTCATGCAGTCACCATGTTGCTATCAACAGGATTCTTTCCTCTCCTCTCCCAGTGGAGGCTGGAGTACCAAAAGCAGTGTCTTCAGCTTTACATTCTTTTTTTTTCCATAATGACCTCTCTGATGCTCTGGACAACCTTCTCTTCCTTTTTGTAGATGACTCCACATTACACCTCTCACTGAAAGGTCGACTGCAGCTTTGTCACTTTCTGCTCATCTGGAATTGATTAGGTGCTGTTTTGACAAATGGAACATGTCATTAAATCCTGGCAAATGACACAATCTCACCCTGTTTCTCTTGAAGAATAGTCATGTGAAGCTACATATTTATTTTATTAGTCATCCACATACTCAAAGAGGTTCAGTCACTTGAACTTCTTGACCTTACCTTTGCCATGACCTCTCCTGAGCCAACCACGTTGCAAACTATTCTCCAAGCCATCTGTAGACAGAGCATTCTCTGCCGTTCTGAGTATTTTCCTGAAAAATCAGAACTGCTCACAGCCTTGAATGCCTTTGTCTATCTACTAGGATTGTCATTCTCACTAAAAATCTGCACCCCTCCTGCTTTTTTTGCTGAATGTCCCCAATATCCCTTCTTGCACTTTATTTGCTATTAGCCACCTTATGAATAATATTTTTACCTTTCAAGTACAAATTCACATATCGCACACTCTCCTCCCCCAGTTTTACCACTGCTTTCTTATTCTTTGTCTTTCTCCCTGTACCTTCCCTTGCTATCACCCTGTCTGGTATCTTGCCAATCCTTAAATGCCTTTTTCTTCTGTGTGATTTCCTCTTGGTATATTCTTCCATCACTGCTTCTACCTTATGGTCCTCCATCTTTTAGTTTTACCACCTCGTCATTTCTGATCTTATAATCATACACACCATGTAGTACTTGATAATCACCAACTTGGCAATTCAAATCACCTCCAAAAAAACACCCCTCCAACTCAGGAAAACATCTCACCAAGAACTTGAAGTTGGAGTTCTATTTCCAAGCCATATGTTGATCAAATCTAAGTAGCATGGATTGCCCAACTTTTGCGGAGCTTCCTTCTTTTACATCCATCCAACTCAGCATAGTAGGCTCAATACATAGAGTTGTTGGGATGGTCTTGGACAATGGAACTATTCCTGGGATGTGAGGACCAATATCCAAGGAGATATCGGTCCAAAAACAGAAAGAGAGAGGTTCTGTTTTTATTTCACAGAACCCTTGAACTCCAGATGGAGTGTAAATAAACATTCTTCTCTGGTGCACTACCCACAAAAGCAACTATATTGAACAATGCTGTCTTTCAGATAAGGATATTGTCAGTTGAAAACCTTTAGTCATGGTTGTTACAGAATTCACAAAGTCTTTTCAAAACAATGTAGATCATTATGTCCTCACAATCTCTATCGAGTGCAGCCTGTGGCTGCTGGTTGCATCATTGGTTGGGACGCGGCTATGCCGCTGATGCAGTGTCCCCCTTACCAGTACACTGGTACTCATTTTGCCAACCTCGGAAGGATGCCAGGCTGAGTCAACCTCCTGGTGTATTTTAATTCAGCGGCCAACGGGGCTTGAACTCAGGACCCTAGGATCCCAAGCCACCACCCTAACCACTAAGCCAATACCAGGCTATTATGTCCTGAAACCCCAACCAAATTGCTGGCTTAGGGTCAGTGGCATAATTTACATTACCGCGTGCAAGTAGAAATGCTGGGGTATAGAAATACCATAGGTATGATAAGTGCATTGTGTATGCAAGGGATCACCTAGATTCCAGAGTTCAATTGACCTTCTTGGATATCACCTGTTATTTTCCTGAACTTTAAAGGCTCTTTTGCCATATCAAACCAGGAGGAAGAAGCCAAGCAGATTACCCTTCCCTGCAGTCACGATCACCATTCTACATTACATCATGAAACCTTTCAAACTAAGGATGCATACGATTCATGGGTCAAATGAATTCCAAGGATTGCAAAATCAAACTGATTTTATCATTAACTACGCACACAAATTTCACTCCCAAAACAGCTGATGAGCTCATTTACATATGACGTATGCAATCAACCATTTATTATGTACTCCACTTCTATGCTTTTCACCAATTCAGCATGTACATTCCTTTTGTCTTAAATTTGGAAAAACTATTCTCTACACACAATGAAATCTTACACATTCAACATAGAAGAAAAACGTGTAAGACAACACACAAGCAACTTTTTCATCAAAGCCTTTGTGTCCTTGCTGCTAGCTTTGTTGAAGATGCTAAATTATTATGGTTGCAGAATCAGGGATAATCTCAGTCTCCGTGATAATGATAAATACCAATGGTGCATCGGGGAGCATGCCTTATTATATGGTACATCCTGCCATATGCCTGACCATAGTTTGCTTCTAAGGCCCAGTGGATTCAGTAGATATATATATATATATATATACATATATATATATATATATATATATATATATATATATATATATATATATATATATATATATATATAGTCATATATATAGTCATATATATAGTCATATATATAGTCATATATATATATATATATATATATATATATATATATATATATATATATATATATATAGTCATATATATAGTCATATATATAGTCATATATATAGTCATATATATAGTCATATATATATATATATATATATATATATATATATATATATATATATATATATATATATATATATATATATATATATATATATATATATATATATATATATATATATATATATATATATATATATATATATATATATATATGAAGCCTTCACTTCCCTAATGCAGTGGGAATCTGCATATAAGGAAAAGAGCTGGTTTGCAGGCAAATGTGGATCCAGGTTGTTAAAACATGTCATTGTTTTGTGTGGGCCTTGTGCTGGATGGCAAGCCTCATCCAGGTCCGAAGTTCAGAAGAAAGATCTCACATTGAATCATATATATTGTCAAGTCAGTGAGCCAAACATCTCAGAAGCCTTGAAACAAGCAGACAGGAGGTTCAAAGAAGTGCTGTTGTTTTGCTATACAGAGCACCCTGCACATATAGCACAGCAGTGGCACTATTATTCCCACCTTCACCCACTTCATGTCTGCTCAACTTTTTTTTACTCACGTGAAAACCGAAACCCCAACATTCCTTGTTCTCCTTTGTAGTGATGAGGCCTCGAGGTGGGGGATGGTGGGCCAAGTAGGTGCCATAGTGCAGGGCCTCCCGCTGACTATATGTCTCCTCCTTAATAGAGCAAACATACACAGCAGCTAAGCAAACAGAGAGTGCAAGCTTCTGCCCATTAAGAAACCAAAGTAGAGGCAAAATTCTATTTCATTGCTGTATAGTTCTGAAATGACCAGCACAATGGACAGAGTCTATCCTAGACCTGATGATACTTTTACCTGATCACAGATGGCAACACACCCTCATCGACACTACCATGTGTTGTTGACACCTTTGGGTCTGAGCCTGGTTGTATCTGCCTTCACAAGTGTATAATCACAGGCAAAGATGTGCTTAGCATATCTAAATATTATAGTTGTAAAATATTTCCATCGAAGTTTGAAAGACTTCGAAGTTAGAAGATATAAAATCTATAAGATCAAGATACCTTACAGATTTGAGAATACTTGTGATGTGCAGTGTAATTTTATCATCATGCTTTGGTGAAAATGATTATCCTTATACAGGAAATAATATTAAGTTCAGTTATAACAATCTGAATGTTGCTCTTGTTTCCTTAGCAGATTTGTAGTTGGGTGATTTGGTTAAGGACTGAACCCCAAGTGGCTATAATGATCATGTCAACAACATGAATATAAAGGAGACAGTGCCTTTGCCAGCATGGACAGCAGATTTTGCATTCCTCTGGAGGGCCAGCAAAACATTCCAGCAAAATCACTTCACTGGATCATGGACGAACAGTGCAATTTAAGGGCCATAACACAGGTGTAGCAACGCTTTATGCACAGCAGTGTCGCTAAATCAGCTACATATTGCAGCTTTCTTGCATGACCATTATTATGAAAGATATTTTATTCCTTTTATTTATTTGCTTTCTCATCCATTCTTTTTTATAGCGAAGTAATAATTTAATTCACTAAGCAGCAATTCCTCAATAGGAATCACTTTATCATTGGCAATTTTTAACAAAAATCATACGCATATATCTAAAAAGAATGCACTACTGCGTTAACAAGCACACAAGACAGTGTCAAAGTGGACTCTCTGAAACACCGCATATCGTGGTTATATATGTGGTACATTAGAACCAGCCACGGAATCTGCAGCATTTCTTGATGGACCGTCATACAAGGAAGTTATTTGTGCACTTTTTTAAGGTGGAGAGCATCTCACGAATTTGATAGCCTCACAGCAGCACACTGTCAGTGAAAGAATTGAAATTTCTGCAAGATGAAAGTAAAAAGTGCATGGTGGGAAGATAACATTCACAGACAAGGCTCAGGGCAAAAGACTTATCTGCCAGAGCACAAGAATCAACCCTGCAGTGTAAACCAAATCAGAAATCTGATGATACTTCCTTCCAGCTCAGTGCTCAAAATATACAAGGGAAGATTAATCCAATTAGATGTGACTCACATCTGACAAGTCCTAGAATTCAGAAAGAGAAATCTGTGATTTTGAGACGAGAAAGGTACATTAGCGACTCGAGGAGCCAATCATAATCATTACAGTAAAATGTACACAGCCAGCACACAGCAATTGGTGAAAAACTTAAATGACCTCAATGTGAGGAAGGCTCAAACTATTAATATCAGACATTTTTCTTGCATTAATACCCAGAAAGGTAACACAAAACAAAAACATGGCCAAAACATTATAGCTTGAAGTCTACAGATTGCAACATTTGCATCATTACTTTACTTCTGTCACTCAATTGCACCTCATGTCCACCCGCGAATACACTTTGTTGATTCTGACGTTGCTCGGAATTTACTCATCTATGAGACGAGAAAAATAAGATGTAATTGTCGGTACACATCGATGACAATACTTTGATGGGATAATCAATTCTACCAAAGCAGTTTCGATGACGAAGAACCAACTCCAAGCAGGCAGCCACTTTATCACAGTGAATGTGAGGGATAATGAATGACAAAACAGTTGTTATCAAAGCTTATAACAGTTTTAAAAACTGGAACTATTTAGTAGGAGTATCTCTGGTAAAGTATTATTTTTCTGGTGAACTGATATTGTTGTGGGCTGGGGTTCAGTGGCGATAAACGACCACTAGGGGGAGCAGTAGGGTCGTTTTCTCCGAACACCCCAGAATTTAGGTCGTGACTATGGGACAACTCTGAAGGTCACGGGTTCCTTAGCGGACCGTGGATGCCAATATTTCGACCGCGTGGCGTAGGGTTAATTGTCTCCATCTCCAATATACCAAAATAACTACGCAGTCCAGCTACCGGGGAAACCACACCCTCGGCCGACTTTGTGCGAACCGAGTCGCTGTCACCGACTTGGATCTGGCGTAACCGAGCGGAAGTTAGCAAAGCCGCGCCGGACCAAATGAATGATTTACGGCACCGACGGCCTCACTAATTCTCAATATGCACCGTGCTGGGTCAATGAAGGAAAAACACGGACGACGAACTGGAACATTTAACATGGGGGTTTATTTTACAATAGGCAATAATCGGGAAGGGAGACACAGAGCAGAGTTATCATGGATAAGAAATGTAATTCACAATGTACAATGAACTTAACAATTCTACTTACAGATGGGGCACACACACACACACACACACACACACACACACACACACAGAAAATGGACCCCGTGGGTCTTTCTTCGGTAGAGCCAGGCCGGGGTACCTTCCCACCTCATGCGTTCACACCGACTCCAAACCACCATGGTGGGACTCGAACCCACAACCCGAAGTCCATGGCCCACGAACGAGACCAAGCCACCACGACCGCAGACCGCTCGAACCACGACCACCACTGTTCGGTCACCACACCACGGTGAGCAACCGCAAAGGACTACAGACCGCTCGAACTACGACCGCAGACCAAGCCAATCGCCAAAATGACTGCTCACCACTCAACTTATTCCTCGGCGTTTTTGGTTTCTCATTGGCTGGGGCTCGCGTGCGATGCTCGCCCTTGGCTCATTGGACAGAGGAAACACTCCATGCCCTTTTTTGGAGCGGGGCTCCGATCTGAGGCGATGGAAGCCCCGCCAACGTCTGTGCTCGGCACGCATGCGCATGAGGAAGGCCGATGGTGGCAGGAGGGAAGGAGGGATGTTGTTGTTGTAGTTGATGTAGAAAAACCTCACTAAAAAAATAACTCGTAGTGCACACACGAAATTCCCATTAGACAGAAGGAGGGATTCTAACTATAAACACATACTTATCGAAATAACTAAGCTTAGGGAGTGCTGTCTGTTTGTGTGCAAATGGCTGCCAGATTCAGAACAATATTACCACCAAATATTAAAAAGAGCATGTACGTTCCTAAAATACGAATAGGTTCATCAAATTACCAATATCAATGCTTATCAGAGTTAAAACCAATAATTTAGGGAAAGAGTGATAGGCAGTAGAATGTTTTATTAAGTGTACTCTCAGCAACCCCAACAGACAGTGTGACAGGGCTCAAGCTGTGGTAATGCCAGCCTCACCAGATAGACATCGAAAATACCCTGAATACACCCATGAAAAACTACGAATATGCCTGCGGAAAAAAAAAACCGAATACGCTCGCAAAAAAAAACTTAAAACAAAACATGAAAACGCCAAAATAAAGTGAATACGCCTATGAAAAACTGCGAATATACCTGTGAAAAAAATAACGAATACATCCATGAAGAAAACTGTGAATACACTTGCAAAAAAACAACAGAAACACGAATACACACTACAAAAAATGCAAATACGCCCATAAAAACATGAATATGCCAACGAAACAAATCGCGAATACACCTGCAAAAAACTTCGAATACACTCGTCAAAAAACCCCACGAGGACACCCCTGAAAAAAACCGTGAATACACCCGCAAAAAACAAACAAACACGAATACACCTGTAAAAAACTCGCGAATATAGCTGTGAAAAGAACCAACAAAGACACCCATGAGGAAAACTGCGAATACACTCGCAAAAAAAAAAAAAACAGAAACACAAATACAACCATGAGAAAACCTGCAAATACACCTGCAAAAAACCGCGAATATCCCTGTGAAAAAAAACAAACAAACACAAATACACCTATGAATTAAACTGCGACTATGCTCACAACAAAAACAAAACAAAACAGATAAAAGTGAAAAAAACCAGTGAATATGCCTGCGTAAAAATGTAAATACACCTGCAAATAAACACGAAAATACCCCGAATACGCCCGTTAAAATATGTATGTGTATATATATATATATATTAGTGAAAATGCCGATGGGGTGAAAAAGGCCATTATGAAGAGAGCCTGCCTGCGCAAAGTACGAGTGGATGGAGCTAGACGTGAGAGTGGCATTGGTCAGATTTGAACAGTTCAGTTGGAGTGAAGACTGGTGCTGTTAGAGTTTATACATTGCCATTGTGTGCACCCTGTACCAGTCACAACAACTCCAGGCATAAACTGCAACTGTAGTAAGGCAATGGACAATGCCTTGTTGTGTCAGTCGGTGCTTGCTGGTCACAATCCTTATTTATTCATGTGGGTATATACTCATAGTATATTCACAGGATATTGTCACAAGTGTCACTGCTGTTGACCTTATTCAAAGGATATTGTCACAAGTGTCACTTGTGTTGACCTGCAAGGTGTTCGCTAATGGAGGAGCTCATTTTTTGGATTGGTGTTTCACAGGCAGGGTGGCATTGCATAAGAAAGTGCAACATCCCTTAATTGGACGTTAAGCTGTCTTTCCTCTTGGATAGCATTAGTGGGTGGACATTAAAGATTCTACGGTGTTTTATCGCCAGCACTCTGGCCAAATTCCAATTTCTTGCCACCTTCAGTCGAACATCAGGCTTGGACAGCTGATTTGTGAAGGATGGGCCAAAAACTTTTGACAACCAACAATAAGGTGAGATTCATTGGGGTCATCAAATAAGTACAGTAGTGGTAGTTGTTCTCTCAAATTGTCCAAATGGCCTTTAGCCTGTGAAAATATATTTTGGCCAAAATCCAGTTTCTGTACGATTCTGGAAAATAACGTCAGAACAGGCAAAAATAATCTCTCCCGTTTGTACATGGGAAGTGAGGGTCCATTCACGAAAAAGTCTGCCAAACTGCAGATTTATTTTTATCACCCCCTTTTTCTCCCATTTCCCACCTGTTTCATGCCTGGGGAATTGTGCTAAATTGAAAAAAAAGGAAATTAAGAAAATTAACTGAAGTGGAGAAGATAAAAAAAATTCAGTTGGCCTCTTGAGGTGTCAGAGGAGTGTGGGTTAAAGGAGGTTGGGAACAGATATGAGTAAGGGGAGACAAGGGAAGTGGCCTTTTCATGGCAAAGAGCAAAATGGTAGCAAGAAATGCCCTCTTACTTTGGTTTTGAACATAACATGAATTACGTTCATAACCAATCTGGTGCTTTACATGGTAATTATTGTTGTTATCAAAACAAGCCAGATTGTTCAGTCAACTTCATAAGTCTCATGAAGACCAATAAAACTGTCCCTCATAGCACACAATAAATTGGTTCAATGTAGATTGGTTTTGAAAGAGTAAAATGGCAAGCACAAATCATGGGGTTATCATATTGAGGAAGTCATTTAATGAAGTTCAAACAAATTTATTTTCTGCCTCCTCTCTCCTTAATTCTTTCCCATTGCATAAGACCAATTCCTATGCATAATGTGTATCATCTTGAGATGCTGAGGTGGACCTTTTATAGGCCCTGCAGCTAAATCTTGCCAACCAGACCGTCTCACAGTGGGCCCATCGCAACTCGGGACTACTAACAGTGACGTTATTTCACGGCAATGAAGGGAGCTATCTGCCAAACAGGTCTTCCTCACTGTCTTCCACAAAATGAAGAAAAATGAGTTAGAAGGAGGGGGGGAATAAAAGAGGTCACAAATTAGCTTCGTTTCTGTAAAAACTAGCTGTTGTTTGTTGCATCATTCCTTTTACATAGCAAACACAAGGCATTACGATGTCACAGCTCAAGAGATTGCTGTTGGTGTCATGAAGTTAGTAATTACACATCTTTAAAATGTAGACACTGCCCTTTTTACTTTATTTCCTTTGAAAGTACCCCACTGCCATCCAAGTCTACTCCAAATGACCCCATTCCCAAACACTCCATTTTTAGCTTCTCTGGAATTTACATTCCAAATTAGTTATTGTCATGGCGCACCCACCATCCATCCATCCGTCTCCATTTTCGACTTCTCCGGCCAAACCGCTGGGCCGATCCAGCTGAAATTTTACAGAAACCTTCCTCTCCTGACTGTTAACAGGAATTGCAAAGCTCACTCCAGTCACATGACTTTAAGTTGGCAAAAATTGCCAACTTAGTAAATTCCTTCAAAAATCTTCTTCTTCAGACCCACCAGTCAGAATGCTACCAAGTTTTAGTGACATTAGAATAGGGTCCTGATATTAAATTGCAGAAGCCATGCTGATCACATGACCGGAAGTGTGTAAAAATGGCTTACAGTCAATTTTTGCGAAAATCGCATAAATTCCTTCAAATATTTTGTTCTCCAGACTTATCAGTCAGAATCCTACCAAATTTGGGGCACAACATTAGGACACAGTCCTAATGTTAAATTATGGAGGGCATGCTGATCACGTGACTGTAAGTGTGTCAAAATGGGGGTCACGCAAATTCCTTCCAAAATCTTCTTCTCTCGACCAATCTGTCAGAATGCTAACAAATTTGGGTTGCAACATTATGGTAGGGTAGGGACGTTAATTACATTGTAGAAGTCATGTGGCTCACGTGACCAAAAATGTGTCAAAATGGCCGACACAGTCAACTTTTGGGAAAATCGCATTAATTCCTTTTAAAATCTTCTTTTCCAGACTCATCTGTCAGAATCCTACCAAATTTGGGTTACAACATTAGGACAGAATCCTGATGTTAAATTGCAGAGGTCCTGCCGATCACATGACGAGAAATGTCTCGAAATGGCGGACTTCGTAAATTTTTTGGAATATTGCCTAAATTCTTTCAAAAATCTTCCTCACCAGACCCACCAGTCAGAATTCAACGAAATTTGGGTTACAGTATTAGGCCAGGGCCTAGATAAGCTCCAGGTCTAGTGGTCCTATTTTTCCATGTTATTGTGACTTCCTCCCCTCCCTCCTTTTCCCTCACTTACTTTTGTTTGTTAGTTGTCAGTTGGTTTGTTCCTTTTCTGTTTCATCCCCACCTTCTCCTTCCTCATCTTGCTGTGTTTCATTCAGTTTGTGTGCAGCTTGTTCACCCCCATGTGTCCTTCTATCCCTCCCCTGGATCTCACTCTTACTCTCACTTTCACTCTGCTGTTGGTGTTTCCAACTTTCCATTTTATTCCCTTTTTATTCCATTCTGCTTTAGCTGTTCCACAATCATCCTCGATAATGTAGACAAAAAAGTGTACAGGATGCCCAACCAGGCAGTTCTTTCCACAGACATGAATAACTCTGTTTGCTCATTAAAAAAAAAAAAAATCAAATTGCAAACAATATATCACATATTTTTTAAAGAACAGCAATAAACTGGAGTGACAACACTTGCCTACTCCCAAATGCATACATAATGTGAGGAAGTCATTGCATCATCTTCGACAGAAAACTAAAAACTGGTATCTGTTATGAAAGTCACAAGGAATCACAAGGAAATTAGATGCAGGAGGAGGACATTTGACCCATAATGCCTGTGCTACACCAATTCCAGATTATATAAATCGGTCAGAGCTAATGACATTTCATTAAAGTGTGGGGGGAGGAATGGGGATGAGGAAGTGTGGCAGGCTCAGGGATATCACCAGGGTGTTAAAAAAACCCAAAATCAATGGAAATTTTTTGTGTTTGTTCATTTTTAGTCTTTTTTTTCTCTCTTATTTTTTTGGAGAGGGTAGGGGTGAAGGTGATTTTATGGTGAAGAATGTACAATAGATCTAATTACCCTTGACGAGACCCTCTCACAGACACCAGGGGGTTTTCTCAGTTACAAAGTTCCTTGTAGAGCACTCGCCAAGTGGCTTAAACATTCAAGCAAGCACTCCATTCAAAACTGTTGATAAGGAATGGCTGGTTTAGCAAGCGCTAGCTAGCTGCTTGGTAACTGAACATACCCCTGAATCAGCAGAGATTACACAATCGCCCATCCATACTCAAGCTTTTTTATCAATGGAAATCGCCCCAAAAAGGATATAAAATCACTCGAGGTAAGAGGCTATCGGGAAGTTTGATAAAGTGAAAGCAACACAAATTGAAAAAAGAGGAAAAGAAGAAAACATCCAAGACAGACATTCCATATAAGTACAAAAATACATTCATAAGAGATGTGCTGGCAGTGTCAATTCTCACCAGGGTAATCCCAACTGAGGTTATGGGAAGTCTCAAGACCAAGATGACAAACCATCTCCAAATACAAGACAAAAATATATAAATTAAGACTTCAACTACAAAGGTCTGACAAAATAAGCTGAAACTTGAAAGAGGTAGAAAATCTAGGAATAGATATTCCTCAGCTGTGTGGGTCATAGGACAATGGGAAGCACGTTATAGGTTGTGAATTCCAAAGTGAGGGAGTGCAAGGGAAAAAAACTTTTTCATAGCATTTCATTCCACACTTTGGATCAGTGATAGTGTATGGATGTACGGATATGGCAAGCCGAGTCTTGCGTCCAAGCACTTGTACAGGAGGAACCAAGTTAGAAATGCCAGCAGAACATTTGCCATGAAAATATCTGCAGAACAAACTAAGAATTGCAACTGACCTATGGTGAGAGAGTGGTTGAAGAGATAAACCCATTTCCCCACCAACCAGGTTAACTCTGGAGCCTATCAAGAAAAGATAAGTGGCAGGCTGGTGCTCCAGCCCCAATGTGAAAGCAGTACTCCCTGAGGGGACTATAGTTGTATTATCCATCCATCCATCCATTGCGATCATACCCTGTGTAGAACGTCGGTGCTGCTGAAGCAGTCTCCTGGGCTATTTGGCACAATCCTGGATGGGTTGCCACTCTGACGCAGGATACTCGAATGGCTCAATCATCCCAGCAATCTGGTACTCATTTTGCAGACCTCAGAAGGATGACAGGGTGAGTCAACCCCACCTATAGTTGTATTATAGAGGTATAAAACAGCATCAGGAGGTAAATACCTCTGCACCCAATAAATATAACCAATTTACTTGGAAGCACTCTTAGCAATACCAGAAATGCACTTTTCCCAGCTGATGTAAGGGAAGATCGAAGATGTCACGAAATAGAAAACAAAGTTCATATGATTCTGGGAAAGTTGAAGACCCAATATTCATGGAAGGGAAAGATCTGTTCTGAGAGCGAAACATGGACAATAACTTCGTTTTCTTTTCAATGAAGGTTACCAGCCGGTCATGCCCCCACTTCAACTCATTCTCTAAATCATTGTCCTGTGAAACTCCAACCTCATTACATGTAGTGTTGAGTGAATCAGCAGATGTTTCATAAAGTGAGGAGTCATCAGCATACATGGCTAGCTGAAACAGAACATTATCAGGAAGATCATTGATATAAACAAGGAACAGAGTGGGATGAAGGACAGAGCACTGTGGAACACCAGAGTTGATGGAGCAAGTAGAAGAAGATTGACCCTCAAGTACGACCTTCATCTTGAGATTTGTAAAGAAAGCTGAAATGATCGAATGAATCATTCCAGGTACACCATACGACTGAAGCTTGTGGAGCAGATCCTTGTGCCATACCTGGTCAAAGGCTTTTGATATATCCAAAGCAACTAATCAAGGTTCATCCTTGAGATACAGTGCCCTATTGAAATGATAATTAATTAAGGATAGCATGTTACCAATTGAGCAAGAATGGTGAAAGCCATTATGGTGGTCACTGACAGTTCATTGTCCTCCAGGTGGCTGAGAAGTTATTAATTGATGAGGAATTCAAATACTTTACTACAGAAAGCAGGCTAACTTCCCTGTGTTAGTTGAAGGATTACAAAGGAAACAGGTAAGCTCAATGCTCAAATGCCTTCTCGGGCTGACACCATTACTCTACTGCTGGGAATCGACGTCAGCACACGTCAATGCATTCAAACTCCATTTACATTGATGCATCCTCCCACTCACAGACCCTCTTTGCTTCCGATCACCAAACCAGTTTCCAATCGAGTTCGCTACCAGACCAACCACTCCACAAGCTCCTGCCTCGGCTAATAACCTCCTATGTGGTACCTTATCAAATGTCTTCTGAAAGTACAGATATACTATGTCCACTGCCATTCCCTAATCCACCCAATCAGAAACTGTTTCAAAGAACTTCAATAAATTTGCTCAACATGACCTTCCTTTGGTAAATCCATGTCAAACCTTTAATTATTGTACACTGCTCCTTCCCAATTCCATGTCCAGGTGAGGCATGATGTCATTGCTGGGTGCCAAAGGAAGGATGTGAAGATGTGCTTTGACAAAAATGGTATTTTTTGTTTTTTGATTAATCAACTAATTGATTAATTGCTTAAATATTATCGATTTTAAAATACAAGAAAACCAGCCGTTGTTCCAACCGCCGTACAAGGTAACCTGCAAATGGTGAGTCATCGGCTTTGGGGAATCACATTCCCCATCCCTTCAAGGCATTGGTGCAAATGGTGAATTATTGCTCTGCACTCCACCCCAGACAATCAGAGACAGAGACACTTATGACTGTGAGCTAACCAATGGGGGCACAGATTATCACTGACATCACAACTGATGAACCAATCAGTGTCGATCTTACATGGACAAGCATATAATTATATGCACACTATTTCAGTTCCTGGTTATCTTGCTGTGATTCAAACTTGAGAAGTACAGCACAAAAACTTTGGTTAATGTGTCATGTTTGTTTTCTTGTATTTTTAGGTTCTGTAGTACCAAACATCTGTTCCCCTAGTATCGATTTATTAATTACTTATTTATTTTCTTTCTCATCTGGGCAATATCTCAGACACCTCTTGAGCGAGGAAGCTGATATTTGGACATGACAGTGACCAAATGATTTGGATATATAAAGGGTCTTTTTGATTTAGTGATTAATCAACTAATTGATTACTTATTTAATTTTTCGATTCATTAATTTTCAAAAAGTTACAGATTGGGATGAAACAGTGTTGGTTTGGGTATGCTATTAGCCAATTGATTAAGGAATTTATTATTTTACGATTATTATTTATTTTGTTTTTATTATGCAATTAATATTATGCAATTTATTATGCAATTTTATTATGCAATTATTGTACACCGCTCCTTCCCAATTCTGTCTCCATGTGCTGTACAGCGGCTCAGTGCCCCAGCAATGTCGCGCACTGGGGGATATGTTATTAATTTATTTGGCATGGAGGCAGTGTACTTTGAACGTACCTCTACTTAGTTTGTATTTATTTAAATGATTCTTCATCCAGTCCCTATTTAATGTCTATAACACCTTCGCTACAACTGAAGTCAAACAAACAGGTCTATAGTTCTCCATTTCTTCTCTGGATCCTTTCTTAAACTAGATGGTATTCATAGAATACTTACTCAGCACAGTCTTGAGAAGGACTTGGTGTGAGCCAACTTTTCTGGCAGCAAATTTTTAATTAAAAAAATAAAATTCAAATCAAACGGAAGACCAAATAAAATAGGTACTGCATTGGAGTCATCAGAAGGAACACAAACAAGCAAAAAGCAATGATGAAATCATCAGGAGGAACGTGAATAGGACTTCGATTTCAACTGCTACTTCTCTACCCTCAAACCCATCCAGACACAACCAAGTGAGCCTTATTCAAAAAAATAAATAAAAAAGAATGCAGATACAAAAAAATTAAATAATTATGGCTGCCAGACCATGCGTCTGGTCAGGTTCAAATTTAAAACATCCATTCCCCATCACCATTATATCATAATTTTGTAGTTTTACATTGATTGATGTCGCAGGTCAAGATAATTTTTAAAATATTTCCCTTCAATCCAATATGACTGCCAAACCATGTGACCTGTTAACTATTCATGAAAACCCTGGTATCCCCAAGGCTTGGGGAACATGTATGTGAAGTTTTCCCTCGATCTGTCCAGCCGGTCTGAAGAATTAGATTTTTTTTTTTATGTTTTAGGGTAAATCCTATATGGCTGCCAAACCATGTGACCTATGACATCATAGGTGGGGAAATTTTGTTTCCCATGGATAGGCGGTCATGCCTGTAAAGTTTCTCCTCGATCTGTTTAGCCATTTCGGAGAAGAGGATTTTTGGAGATTAAATTTTTTTATTTTTTAATCTAACTGCCGAACCACATGACTGATGACATCATAAAAAAATTTCTGTTGACCAATTTATGACATCATAATTAGCATTAAATCATTCTTAATGAGTGGTCGCATGGATGGTGAAAATTTCGTGTCAATCTGACAAGTGGTTCCACGGAACAGGGAATAACAAAATGCAGACACATATGTACGCACATATGTGACCGATCGCTTCATCCCGCTTTTTGCTTCTCGAGCGCAGGCTAATAACAGTATTACATTTGCTGCTCCCCAATCCTCCGGTACCTGTCCTGACTCTAGTGAGCGATTAAAAATATCCGTTATCATCTCGCTTACCTGCTTTAGCCACCTCCCTCAATACTCTCGTGTGCATATTATCTGGCCCCAGACCTTTATCTACCCTGAGCTTTCCCAGCTGTTTCTTCACTTCCTTCACTCTGACCTAGATCCTCTGTAAAAGCCTTTCCTGTCATCTTTGATATATGCTTTCAACTACTTGTAATTCCCCTGACTGTCCACTCTCTCCCAGTGCTGTTCCTCAATGGGCCCATACTTGGCCAAACCTGTTATTTACCCCTTATATACTTAAAGAATACATTGCTATTTATTATGCTTAATATTATTTGCCATATGCTTCTCATACTCTATTTTGGCCGACTCCAGTCCTGTTATTTTTATATGCCTTCTGCTTCTCCTTAATAACACTCCTTATCTCAAAGTCGGTAAACAGAGCAAGAAAATGCGGGTGGATTATAGCTTCATTACATGTGTTATTACATTGAATTCAGTGTAAATAAGAGTAGTTTAATAATGCATACATCTATCCTTTAAGAAAATTGAATACATATTGAGAGGCAATGAAAACGCATATACGATTTAGATAAGAGTATAGCCTGTTCTTGAACACAAAAGGTGAGTAAAGAGTAAGTAATAAAACATGCATGATGGACGTCTGTTATGGGTGTTTGTTTATGAGTCCGGTTTGTTGTTTGTGTATGGACATTTGAGTCTGAATGCAACCATATGGCAAATCTTGGAAATTATGAGCAGTGGTTAAAAAGCCATGCTACATGTGCAACATATGTATCCACAACCCCAAAAAGCACTCGTTGCTTTAGTTGTGAGGCCATCAAATAAAATGCCATGTCGAACAAATGATCAGAGGAACCACGTCATCGGTATACTGAATAGTGAAATCAGTCAAGAAAGAGTTGCTCGACACTTTCTTGTCCACCAGTCAACAGTTTATAGGCTACAGAACCGATATAGAGCCACAGAAAGGGTCAGCGACTGTCCTCGTCCTGGTGCACAGCAAGCAACGTCAGCAAGACAAGACCGATACATCGTCATCAGTCACCTTCGCAACCGCTTCAGGAGAGTGTGAGAAATGGTGAGAACCACCATTGGAATGAGGGGATGACTCAACAGTGACCGAACTGTAAAATGTTGTCTTGTTACACGGGTTTACAGTGTCATTGCCGTTACTGTGGACAAATATTGACATCTTATATATTATTTCCGAGTTTGTGGTTTCGTGTCGCTATCTTCAACTTTGTTCTACGCTCGAGTAACGTGATATTCGGCTTACATTATCTCAAAGACCATATGAGGTGCATGGTACAAAAAAAGTAAATAAAATGGTTCTGAAACAGTGAAATCGTATTCCACTTACTGCATTAAAGTAAAATTACTACTGATACTCTGCATCAGTTCCTTTCTCAAACACACCCACCCCAACATGTCGCGCAGAGCGCGGGTTATGCTACTCAACAATGACTTGCACGACAATTATGGGCAGCAGCTGGTGGAAACTTAGGGGGGAGACAGTGGGCAAACGTCATCATTTCCGATTAATCGAGGTTCAATGTCAGTTTTCCAGATGGATGTCTTTGCATGTACTGTTGGCAAGGACACTGTTTTTCTCAGGGCTGCATTATTGAGAGAGACCGTTTTGGAGTTGTCAGTGTTATGGTTTGGGGAGAAATCATCAAATGAACCCTCCAAGAAATGTTGCAAAGCTTACTGCAGCCATGCAGTTCCAATGGACAGCAATACCATAAGCTCTCATCCATCGCTTGTGTTTATCCATGCCCCGTAGACTTCACGTGAACATCCCAATTTTCCCGTCTCTGTGTAGATTCTGAATGACTTTCCCTGACAAATCTCATGTGATTGCATACATTGATCCTTTTTCACATGCTATGAAATAAATGTTAATTTTAATTTGGTTTGTGTTTTCATTGCCTCTCAGTATATGTGTTATATACTCTTTAATGTAATGGCTGTGTGTATTGCCATTATACTAAAAGATATTTAGCATGTAAGTAAAAATTTTTTTTTAAAGAAAAATGTCTCCATTATGAAACTACTCATAAGACGTGACAATACTGCATTGCTCTGTTTCCTTCTCTCCTCACAATGTAGGAGTCGTATAATGGTTGATAGTTTGATATCTGTGGAAAGCCAAACCCAACATAAAAATTCCTTGCAATAAAGATTAATAAATGGTTGTTTTGGGTCATTATAGAGTTATCTACACCGATATATTGGTTGTTATAGTTGTAAAATTAATGTATATTACCCCTTTGTTTTGATATATCATTTGATATATTAGCCAGGTGTTGGCTTAACAGTTAAAATGGCTGGCTTAAGATTTTATGGTCTTGAGGTCGAGCCCCTGTCTTGCCGTTATATAACACCAGGTGGGTTGACTCAGCCTGTCATCCTTCTGAGGTTGGCAAAATGATTACCAGGTTACTAGAAATGGGGGAGGGGGACTGCATCAGTGGCATAGCCACACTCCAATAAATAATATAACCAGCAGCAACAGGCTGCACACAAAGACAACAGAAAATTATGTCCATTTTCTCCTAATTTTTATAATTTTTCTAAAACATTACAATTTTTATAATTTAAATTTTTTTTTTCTCCACAACATGGAAACAGAACCATGTGAATGCCAGCCAGAGAAGGGGGAAATTAGAGACGGGTTTTAAGCTGTGCATCAAATGCTAGACAGTTAAAATAAATACAACATCCAAACCAAATGAATCCAGCAATGAATGGTTTCTTGAATTTTCTTTTCAAGGAAAGAGCCACACTCTGTGAACAGGAATTCGTTTTGATATTACAATGTGTTCAAGGACTTGAACCATGTCACCTAAAGGAACACAATGCTGTCCGGCTTTCAAAATGCCATGCGGATTGTACAAATCAAACCAACATTCGCAGAGCCAGAGAGCGCCAGCAGAACGCAATATTGAAAGGCGATTCATCTCAATTAATGAAGAGAAAAGGTCGTCCATCTGCAACTAGCATGGCTACAAGTACGGATGGGGCACAATGTACTCCGTCAGGCATCAATGCACCAGCATGCAAGATAACACGGTCTCAGACTCCAAATTTTAATAAGGAACTATGTTTCTTTTGTCAGAAGTAGAGACTGAAAAACTTCACATGTGTAGGAGTGACAATATTGGTTTACAGAATACAGACATTATAAAAGGAATTGAAAACGAAGTTTGAAAAGTCAACTACAGTGAATTACTTGATGAGAGATATTTCGTATCAAATGTTATGCAAAACAACAGAATGGCAAAGATGGACAAGGACAAGAATGAGAACATCGACAGCTCTCACAGAAAATTAATCAAAAACCGAGAAGGGTATGAACATCATTGCAGCAGAAATGCAGTTCTACAGCCACCTTCAGGAAAATATATGTTGTGGTGTGTTCATCCCAATGAGTGATGCACATAATTACTATGAACATATAATGCAATGGTACAACCTTTTGCATGTGATAACACACCAAACTTTGAAGTACAAGATTCAACAACACACACCAGAGGTTGAAATCACTCATACTACTCATCGATCAAAACCTAGTCTTATTTCTCTTCTGCTGTAGTTTCTGAGGCAGCGTAATTTAGTAGCCAAGAAGAGGTTTCAATCGTTTTCAAATGTGCAAAGATCATAAGAAGATCAATTGAATTA
This sequence comes from Eptatretus burgeri, assembly GCF_056783735.1. Taxonomy (NCBI): domain Eukaryota; kingdom Metazoa; phylum Chordata; class Myxini; order Myxiniformes; family Myxinidae; genus Eptatretus; species Eptatretus burgeri. The sequence goes on from NC_140978.1 coordinate 2,801,340, forward strand.
TCACGTCTATGGAATCTTAGAGGTTATTTGACAAACCAGGATGATGGAGTACTAGTGTGGAAATTGAAATGGATAATCCAGGAAGATACTGCTATAAGTACAAACATCAGAAATGAAGAGATCTGTTGTATATTCAGAAACCTGGCAAGAATCAAAATACAATCCCACAAGTCAGGCAAATCACACATTTAACTAAATCACTTGTATGCACCTTTTGCAGTAGGACATAAACACTTCTCACCTTAGGAGTGTCATTATATTGATACAACTCAACGAAAAGAAAGAAAATCATAGATGTGATGTCCCATACTGGAGTTGGAGTGTCCCATCAACACACACTTGAATGTGTTGGTCAAATTGCAGTTGTTGTCCCAAAACAAAACCTTGCAAGGCAATAATGGCATATGCATACACCCGGGGCTCTTCCAAGGCCGAACACTCAGGGCAGCAATCAACAATATTGATGCGAATATAGACACACCAGATGGGAGGCATTCATTTCACCAGTTTGCCAAACTACATTGAGCAAAGTATATAAAACACCTTTCACATCCTGTATATGGCTGTTTTTGAACTCTCGATCCTTTGTTTAGGAGTCAAGAACGACCATGGACAGATAATTTAAGACAAAATGTGATATAACAACAACGTTCCCCTTAAGTACAACAGTATTGGCTATTAGAGTGTTGATTATGGTGAATTATAGTCTGCACTCTGCTTCGTCACAATTTTGGAGTTAGAGTGTTCTTAAATTTAAGCTTTATTTAAACTTAAATTATTCAAACTGCAAAAATTAATGCTTACTTGGGGTTTTTTACTCTCGTTAAAAATCCCTCAAAAATGACTCCAGAAAAATGCCAATCTTACCTTTTGTGAAGTTGACATTAAATGAGCGAAAAAATACATTGGCAAAAACCGATCGGAAATTTTCACAAACTCCAAAATTGTGACATAGCAACACTGTATACAGGAATATGCCTCTAATCCTGTCAAGACATTAATTTCATGGAAATATTAATATCGCATACCAGGTGTTATTTTTGCATTCAGATATTGTATCAAAATCATGGAGATTCAGCCAAATATATTACTCATTTAATGGCCCCAATTATTCACACCTTATTGTGGGGTTGGCTGGAGATGGTTTGTCACCCAGGTCTTTCACAAAAAGGCTGGCCAGGTCTGATGTTTGAATGAAGGCAGCATGCATTTGGAAGAAAAGAAAAACGATACAAGGGTCTTGACTCATGGAGGAGATAAATGGCAAAGGACAGCAGATTTACAGACTGCCAAAGGGTATGTGAGATGGGCACACACAAGGAAGAAAGGAGGATAAGCAAAAGTGAGTAATAATGGCCTGGAGAGGAAAATAATGGGAAAGAATGAGCGTGTGTAGAATAGATCATGGATATGCTTGGATGAGCGAATGAGGTAATGGTGGCCAGTCATTTGAAAAACTGGAGTGAGGACAACAAAAGACACACAGGAAGCCAATCCTATAATCAGGAGAAGAAGGGGATGAATGAATGCAGGTGGAAACCAGCATGCACTTTGTGAGTAATGTGAGGGGTTTCTTGAGGAATGTGTGTCATCTGATGTGGCTTCTGGAGGACAAAGGTAGGAGAGGGAAGGGGGAGATAGGCCAAATGCAAGTTTAGATAATATCGTGAGTCCATCAACTTGCTGCCCATGTGAGAGAGAGAAAGAGAGAGAGAAAGAGAGAGAGGGGGGAGAGGGGGGAGAGAGAGAGAGAGAGAGAGAGAGAGAGAGAGAGAGAGAGAGAGAGAGAGAGAGAGAGAGAGAGAGAGAGAGAGAGAGAGAGAGAGAGAGAGAGAGAGAGAGAGAGAGAGAGAGAGAGAGAGAGAGAGAGAGAGAGAGAGAGAGAGAGAGAGAGAGAGAGAGAGAGAGAGAGAGAGAGAGAGAGAGAGAGAGAGAGAGAGAGAGAGAGAGAGAGAGAGAGAGAGAGAGAGAGAGAGAGAGAGAGAGAGAGAGAGAGAGAGAGAGAGAGAGAGAGAGAGAGAGAGAGAGAGAGAGAGAGAGAGAGAGAGGATAGACCCTGGTAGTTTTGCCCAGGGTGCCAGCAATAACTCATCTTGTCTTTGCAAAAGACACATGGGGTCTTTAAAGTCCAGCAAAAGCCATTTCTGGCAGATGGGTTCTCCGGCTTAACATCCCCTTCTGATTGACGAGCACGCGTTGATACAAAACACTGTCTCCAAAACAGCAGGTTGACAGTTTTATAGTTTTGCCAAGAGTAAAACCTAAACTAGACACCTCTAAGTTATCATGCCATTCATGAAACTCAGCCAATTAGGTGATGATGCTGAATACTTCGATGGTGGTTTATATTTATGTTTCTGATCACTTTGTTTGGTTTTTCAACTTTTTTGACTGTGGATTTCAAATGATCGATTGCCATTTAATCACTTTTTGAAAAGCACATTTGAGGTGATTGTTTCTTTAATTCTGTAAAAATGTATTTGTTGGCCAATATTTCCTTCAACTATTTTATAAAAAGGATTTGGAAGCATTTATGGACATTGAAAGAATTCCGCATAGGTTCGTATGTTCCTTTATCACACTTTTTATTCTGAAAAAGGCCAGTACTTTCAAATGGTCCTTTAGAAAAATCTGGAATAATTTTCTTTACACTACAGCTGTTTAACATAATCCCCATATTGTGTTGAAAACGTTTTTTGAGTTGTTCTAGCTCCAAAATTAATTATGCATCCATTTGGGAATTAATAGCAGCGACTGTGTTGTACATATTTTGAAGATGTGGACTGCCAGTCGCTGTAGTAATCTGTTAACTGGTCAGACATGAGTTCACATAATCATCTTCATATATTTACCATGCCCCATTATTTTGAGTGACTTAAAGTGCACATTCATGAAATAATAGTAGTAAAAATAATAACAAGAAAAACAGAAATCAAAGATTGCAAACCCTCCCCAGGACTTCTTTTGAGTGGTGTATTTTTATAGGTTTTCAGGTAAATCCAATATGGCTGACAAACCATGTGACCTATGACATCATATGTATTACTCTTTTGTTCCTCATGGAGAGGTGGTCATTTGTGTAAAGTTTCGCCTGGATATTTTCAGCTATTTCAGAGAAGATTTTTGAAGTTTAAAAAAAAACTAAAAACAATAAGGCTGTCAAATCAAATGACCGATGACGTCATGATTTTTTTTTCTGTGGATCATTTTATCTCGAGATGACCCTCAAAGATTTTCATACTTATCAGATGTGGCGTTCTACGTCTGCAATTATGACATCATAACGAGGGCACCTATGATGTCATTAAAAAATATCACACTCATTCCACATGAGAAATACTTGGTATGTACCAAGTTTCAAATTTTTCCTGGGTGCGGTTTCAGAGATACAGAGGTCCAAATTTTTCCCATTTTTCCAATATGGTTGCCACACCACGTGACCTATGACGGCATAATTATCATTCAAAGATTTTGCATGAGTAGTTGCATCAATGGTGAAAATTTTGTCTCAATCCGACAAGCGGTTGCGGAGAAAAACACGAAAGTTCTATGCAGACAAACAGACAGACAAACACACAAACAAACAAACTGATCCAAATGCAACACCCTCTCCGAATCCTTCCGCGAGGGTAATAATAATAACTAGCCGAAACCCCGTCACAGATGGATTCCGTTCCATGAGCCCAATATGACAAGCAGTGGCGGCTTTTGTAAGAGCCGGATCCCAGTCAATACACTCCATGGCCTTACCTAATGAGGCCTACAAAATGTCCTTATACACGACATTTTTGGTGTACACTACTCCTTGTGAAGAAGTCCCCTGATTTGTGCACGTGTCTACTTTGATGTACACCGTTTCAAAACTTCTCAGGTCACAGTACTGATAAAAACGTGACGCGACCACTAGGAGGAGCACAAAATTGGTCCTTCAGTATTAATATATAGATAATAATAATAATAATAATAGTAGTAGTAATGTTATGATCATAGGTTGGTGTGGAGGGAGGGGGGGGTTCAGAGATAAAAGTAAAACCTTGGCCAGTTTTAGAATTGCTTGATGATTTAGTAACTTTTCCCTGTTTTAAGAAGAAGAGGTAGAATCAGTACGAAGAAGAAGAAGAAGTGAAGAAGAAGAAGAGAAGAAGAACTTTATTTCACCAAGTGTAATTTAAACACAAGGAATATGTCTTGGTATTGGTCGCATACAACATGTCTTGGTCACATGTCTTCATAATAAATCATACACCTCAGCAAAGCCGACCAGAATACATCAGACAATAAAACTGAATTCAAAATAAACTCAAAGCTACACCAACAACAAAACAATAACTCAATACACAACATCACAAGCACAACAAAATGTCAAAAATTGACAAAATTAAAATGATACAATCCCTCGTGTTCACCTTTAAGGAAATTTGTCATTCGTGCCACCACTGGAGGAGATTATGTTTTCCAAATTAGTAGTTCGACAAGATAAAGGTGACTCATCCTGTTTTCCCCTCATCTGGAACAGGTGCAGGTACACCAGGTTTGGTTGAGTGTGCCATGGCAATGTCCCTGTGCTTCAATGACCAGGCTACGAGAAGAACACTGGCAATTGGCTGAATGCTCATTGGACGTGAGGGCCTCAGCAGCTCGGTGAGTGGACAAGAAAGCAGCCTTGGCATCTGACCATTGGCTCATTTGGACGGGCAGCGATAGCCCTGCCTGAGAGGTGTGGAAGCTGGGCAAAGTGCCCAGAATTAATAAAAGCTGCAGAAGGAAGAGGCCTAGTCTCAGTCTCAGTCTCAGTCTCAGTCTCTCTCTCTCTCTCTCTCTCTCTCTCTCTCTCTCTCTCTCTCTCTCTCTCTCTCTCTCTCTCTCTCTCTCTCTCTCTCTCTCTCTCTCTCTCTCTCTCTCTCTCTCTCTCTCTCTCTCTCTCTCTCTCTCTCTCTCTCTCTCTCTCTCTCTCTCTCTCTCTCTCTCTCTCTCTCTCTCTCTCTCTCTCTCTCTCTCTCTCTCTCTCTCTCTCTCTCTCTCTCTCTCTCTCTCTCTCTCTCTCTCTCTCTCTCTCTCTCTCTCTCTCTCTCTCTCTCTCTCTCTCTCTCTCTCTCTCTCTCTCTCTCTCTCTCTCTCTCTCTCTCTCTCTCTCTCTCTCTCTCTCTCTCTCTCTCTATTCCTGGTCTACTTCTTGGCAGCAACATCACTGCTTGCTTTTCTGCCCTGCTCATCCTCTTTGAGCACATTCCATTGAACCTCGATGATAGGAGAAAAAGCACCTCAAATTACATGCCAGCAACACCCTGTACACTTCTCAGAATGCAATATCTTTACAAACCTTTTTTTTTTTTGTATACCTTGGTCGAGGCTCGTATGAGAGCTAACACACAACTCCCAGCAAGGAGGCATGAGACAAGAGGGACGGGAGTGGAAGGGACAAAACAGTGGGGAACAGACACACTTGGTGAACAGTGGAAGGGAGAGGGATGGGGGTGGGACGGGGAACATGGCGAAGAGAAGATGGACATTACAGGGACTTTCAGGAAGGAAAGCAGGGGAATTGAAGGAAGTGGGCTTGGGTGGATTATCGGGGGTAGAAAAGATCGAGGATTTGGATGGGGGAAGATAAGAGGTGGTGGTGAACAGCTGTTTTGAAAGCCTGGAGGGAAGAATGGGAAAGAATAGAGTGAGGAAGTTTAATCCAAAGTCGGGAAAAAAGAGGAATGAAAGAGTGAAGATGAGCAGTGATTCGTGATTTTGGTAGTTTTACCAGAAAGGGGTTGTTGGCGGACCTTGAGCGCCCTGTGGAAATGTGGTGGGGACAAATTGCAGAGAGAGCAGGGAGGGCAAGGCTGGAGAGGAGTCGGTAGAAGACAAAAAAGACCACCGACCAACCTGCGGTGATTGAGTGAGAGGCCCAAAGACTCAGCTTCATTGCGGGAGATGCCGATGATATTAAATGCCCTGGTTTCGACAGCGTGAAGCCGAGAAAGGTGGGAGGCAGGAGCACCAGCCCAGAGGGGAGAGCAGTACTCCATCAGGTTACGGACAAAAGCTTTGTAAGTGGTCAGGAGCTCAAGAGGGCCGAGGAAGGACTTTGCACGACGGAGGATTCCCAGTCGGCGACTGGCTTTTGAGGCGAGGTTGGAAATGTGACTTTCCCAGGAAAGGTCATGGCAGATAGTGAGACCCAGAAGCTTGAAAGAAAAAACTTCTTCCAGAGGATTGTTGAGAAAATGGATGGGGGGGGGTTTTCTAAACGGTCCTTTCGAAGAGACATAGTGAGAGTGTGAGATTTGTCTGGATTGAAAGACATGTTCCACGTGTTGGACCAGTTTGTGATTTTATCCTGATCTGCAGTGAGCGAAGAAGCTGCTGCTTGCCGGTCTGAGGGATGACAGATGGTACGGCAGAGGGTGGAGTCGTCGGCAAAGAGAAATAGAGGATTTTCCAGAGAGTCCGAGAAACCTGGCCTAGTCCGAGAAACCTGGCCTAGTCCGAGAAACCTGGCCTAGTTCTGATGATTGTGAGCTGAGTGTATGTGGTTCTTTGGCAGATCACTGGTTAAGAATCGGGCCTTTTGGTCATTGTTTCTGTGTCGAGATTCTCCGGGTGTTTTATTTATCCTGTAAGATTAAATTTACATCTCATATCACTTGTCTACCTCTTCTCACATCTTACCATACCTGTATAACGGTTCAGTCCATTGGATTTTGCCTGGAGAGGATTTAAATTACTATGGGGGGGGGGGTTATCATAATAATCTGATAATTACCGGTGCCTTTAGAGGTCGCCCAAGGCGGTCTCATAAAAAGAAGACACTTGTTATTGGTTGTGCTCAATGGTGTCCGAGTCCGCTGTTGATCCACACAACCCATTGTTCATGGCATGCACAGTCATGCCTACCAGGTATTAACTCAAGTGAATGGTATACCGTACAAGTGATATTTACCTACTGTGTGTTATCTCAATCCTGTCACCCATGCCTGCATATAGTTATGAATGTGCATAGATGACCCGTCGCTTCGCTGATGGATTTAATCAAAAGAGAGCACGTTATACTTCACAAAGATATTGCATGTCTATCTCTGAGTCTCAATCGGGATATAAAATGAAGTGAAACATGAGGAAAAGGACATTTTATAACACTTGTTGTTGTTGTTGTTGTTGTTGTTGTTGTTGCTGCTGCTGCTGCTGTTGTTGCTATCATCATGGTTGTGGTTGTCGTTGCTTGTGTGCTTCTTCCATGTACTTTTATATATTTTCTATTGCTTCGATAAATATTACTACAGTATATACTTGTATAATTTTGTGTGCTCCTGTCTTTGTCACACTTTATTCTGAAAGATTACTGCGGTCAGAATAATACATATGGTACTGTTGGAACCGCTACTTTAAGTTCTCAGTCCTGCTGAAAGGCATTTTTTGATTAAACGGCTCCGGCGATTTTAAAGTAAAATTATTTTTCTAAGTGAATTGATAATTATTGACATTACAATGAGTCATTTTTATTCTATGACAACTGAAACCTGTAGAATAAAGTGCAGCACAATTAATTAATTAATTAATTGTACAGTATCGGCTATTCGGAAAATCTATCGAAATAAAACTGAAAAGTGCGGTGAGGCGGTGAGGCGGTGAGTCGGTGAAGCCGGGAAGCTATCTGTCAGTCCGAGAACACTATATGCCTATTAATCACGTTCTGTTTGAACATTAATTCCCCAAGACCCTGAAGACCCCTGAAGACCCTGAAGACCCAAAAGACCAAGAGGACCCAAAGACCCAGACAACCCAAAAGATCCCATTGACCCAGATGACCGAAAAGTCGCTAAGGACCCAAAAGTCACCAAGGACCCAAAATACCCAAAAGACCACGAAGACCCAAAAGTTCCCAAAGACCACGAAGACCCAAAAGACCCAGAGGACCCTTTATACCACTTAGACCTCAACACCATTTAAACCCCTTACACAATTCAGACAGATTAGACAGTTTACACCCTTGACAATTTAGACGACTTGGACCTTTTTATATCACAAATAAATTTCAAATAAATATAATATCAGCAAAATTACAAATAAATTTCAAGAAAATACATGTTTGTATTATGAATGGTGAAAATCATGCCAACACAGCAAATATATGACATCAGTCTCTGCAACGACATGTGGAAAGGCGAGCATAGCGAGCCAATCCATGCCAGTATAATATAATTTAAAGGAATGTTGTCAATGATGTGAATTTCACAACGTCCAATATTCAAATTCATTTACATTGTAAATCTCAAAACATAGTTCCCTGACCTAAATAAGAACCTTCACCTGTTAGCAATTGACTAGCTTACACACACACACACACACACACACACACACACACACACACACACACACACACACACACACACACACACACACACACACACACACACACACACACACACACACACACACACCTCTCCTTTCACCAATCAATGCAAAAACTCAAGTGTAATTTCTCTTATGGCCCCAGAACCAAACAGAAAGTATATACTTGGTGGATGAGTTGGATAGGTGAAAAGAACAAGAGAATTCGATTTTGGTTAAGGTCCGGATGGATGCAGATCGGGCCTTTCAGTGGGAGACAAAATATAAACCGCTCAGCCTGGCAGAGGTATGCGCTACACCAAATGCTGTTTTGGTTTTCTTTGTTGTCCTCATTTGTTATCTTTAGTTTTTTTGTAAACCTGCTCACTGTTTATAAACTGCATATTTATTTGCTTGTATTTTGCAGCATTAATTTTCACCTTTTGTTATTACTGCTACAGTCATAATTCCAGAAGTTTCATTCCAATGCTTGCCAATTAACTGCTGTTGGCATGTTTGTCCTGATTTGCATGTTTTTTATATTCACAATATAATATTTTCTGTGAGTTATTTTATTAAAAATTGCCAATATTGCAAATGACATCATGGGATTTTTAACTTACATTTTGTTTTAGGTGATAAAGTTGGCCTAAAGTTCTCTTCTAAAGTGTGGAATCTACCACTACAGAGTGATTGCCACAATCACTGCAGCAGACACAAGTTTTAAATGAATCTGAGTTATAGCTTCTTGCTCCAGATATCTTTGTTACTTGAATGATGAGAAGTTTTTTGTGTAAGCAGTTAATTCAGATCACTTATGTTCAAAGTCCCTGAACGAGTGACACTCTTGGTTGATAGTCATATAATTGTTCAGTTTTATATCCTGTATATATATATATATATATATATATATATATATATATATATATATATATATATATATATATATATATATATATATTTATATATATTTGTGTAATTTAATACGAGTTCCCTTACAAGGAACTTCAATGCAGGATGAAACATTTCAGCCAACAAGGCCTGTGTGATGGTTGTGTGGTGTACTTTTACATCATGAACTTTGTTCCATTTACTTGTCCAGCCAATGGTAGTAGTGAAGGCATGTTTTTTTATATTTGGTTTTGAACCAATCATTTTGCCCCACACGACAATCGGTTTGTTGGATCTCCCCCACCAGAGACGAGTGGAGAGTGAGGATTTAATTGAAGTGTGACAATACTTCCCTGCCTGGCAGCTCACTTTTTATACTTTGGAAATGACTCATGGACTTGAGTTTCACTGGAGTTAAACTAAAGTTCACTGGAGTTCACCGGAGTAACACCGCATTGGCAGCCCTATCTTCAGCAACACGTCCTTTCTTGACTCATGGAGCTTCGTACCATGTGACACACCCCTATCTTCAGTGGGTTTTCACACATTTCAACCGCAGAACGACTATCATCGAACCCCTTTTTGTGAGCAGCTTATTTCCATGGGCACTTGTCATTTATGACACCCAAGTCACTGAGTGGATCATATTATTTTGTGGACATGACGCCGAATTGACCCACTTGGTGATACACAATTTCTTACTTCTTATTACCTCTGCCACCGAAGGTGAAGGAGGTTATGTTTTCACCTCATTCTGTCTGTTTTGTGTACAGGATATCTCAAAAAGTTGCAGACAGATTCACATAAAATTTTGTGGACAGGTTCAGAGTGTGACACGGATAAGCTGATTCGATTTTGGTGAAGATCCAGATCTGGATCAGACTACTAGAATTTTTTAAGTGATTCTTCACCATTGAGAGATAGGGCCAAAAACGATACATAGCATATCTCAAAAGGTTCTGAACGAATTCGGATAAAACTTGGTGGACACGTTGTGTGTATGACCATGACAAATTGGTTTGATTTTGGCGAAGATCCGAATCTGGATCTGGATATGAGAATTATTTGTTTTTTTAAAGTGATTCTTCCCCATTGAGAGATCGGGTCAAAAATGATATAGTACTTTATAGCATGATATTTCAAAAATGTATTGATTGGGCCCGATATGTTCTCGTGGATCAGGCATTATGTGGCGGAGTTATGTGCTCTACCGTGTGCCCTTCTGGTTGAACTTGTGACTGCATTCATCCGCACTCGTTTAACAGTTTGTGGGACACCACTCAGAATGGATGAAGTCATCAAACTTTCCCAGTGAGTAGAAGTCGATAACTCGATTTTCTATAGTTGTTTGTCCATGCTCTCTTCTTTTTCAATGCTGAGCATCAATCAAGAAAGCAGCACATACCTTTTCAAAAGAAATCTTTGGCATGGCATTACATGGTTTTGAACCACTGACCTCCCAGACTCACAGCAGATATTCGAACCATTTGATGAAGTCATCGAGTCTGGTTTATAAAACGAATGCCAAAAGTGGGATTCAGACCCACTTTTCCTGGGGAGACTGCAAACTGAAAGCAGCACCTTTGACCACATGAGCACCACTAAGTAATTATTCTGTACATATAAATTCAAAAGTTGAGTTTCGACACATGTTTATTATTGGTTATGCTTAACCAATTCAGAATGCATTGATCTCATAATAAATTTGATTTGATAGTTCTGGTGGAGGTTGTGACACTGAACAGTGAATATGAAAGAAGCAGAAGAAACTCTTGAAGTTCTTAGTTATGCAAACCAACGACCAATTATTTAGAGAAAGAAGCAACGTTTGATGTCAATACATATTTACTGTCGTAGGTCTGTCTAAGAGACAGCAATTGCAGTTGTGTCTTACATGGTGAAATGCCACATAGCGTTAACCATGGACGAACACAGGTTGTGCTAAATATAAACTGACCAGATATATTGTTTGTCTCTGGGCTTTATTTATTGCCATAGCGAAGCATAGCCTCAGAGGAAAAAAAATTTCAGCAATGTAAATGGAATCTCAGAAACCCACAAAAGGAATGGTATCCTCGGGAGGAAAGCAGTACGCTTGCTGCTACCTATACCGAGTTCACACTCAATTATCCTGGTTCCTCGGGCTTTTACTAATACTCTGGTGCCATTTCACAAACTTTATTTTGGTCCAGTCTGAAGATTTCAAAGAAGCATGGCAACAATATTTATTTTGCGCTCTGGCTTGTGAGATGGCATGCCACTCGGTGTCAGTGAGTTTGGATATTATGTTGCAATGTTTAAGTTATAATATGTTTAAGCCATCATTTTCAACTGTCTGCACTCGAGTAAACAGTTGATGCTCCACGAAAGACTTCCCCATGCATACAATTAAAAGCATCTATGTTTTCCTTGAATGGTATCAAAATAGATTTGTTCGCTAGAAAATATTGATCATGACATCCTCTGTCCAAGTGGTGGAAAACTTGGCAAATCAAGCTCTGAACAAGAAAGGATTTGCACAAGGTGGATGGGCTAGATGAACTGCTTCGAGATTTTCATTGCCTATTTGAACTATGAATACAGAGACGTACTCCACTTCTTCAGTTGGTATTCATATTTCAATGAAAAGAATCTCTGAACATTGATTCCATAATTGCTTCTTTGAATGCAACTTTCTATGATGGCTGCCTTTCGACCTTGCCAAACAGGTCGATTTTCTCCCCCAAAGAGAAGGCCACAGCCACAAAATGGAAGTTTGCTCTGCCATAGGTCCTGCATATTTCTAGGAATACATTAAATACCCAGGTGATTACTTGTCATAATTTCATCCCACACACAAGGCTTTTGCATGTCTAATTGCACCACTGAAAGCAGTCTGGGCTTTGATTCTGCACACATCTGTATCATATAATGGCATGAGTATTTTAAACCACTGTGAAGGTTCTTTCCTGCTTGCAGGTTTTGTGCTGCAAGTCCTGAAGGAGTAACCGGTAAAACTATGCAGCCCACACTCTAATTTCAGATAGAACATTAGCAAACAAACAGAAAAGTTTTCCACAACTACCTTGGGAATTGATCATGAACAATGTTTGGTTTCATTCATGATAATCAGCTGTAGCCATAACAACGACATAAATGAACCTTTGTTCACTACTGTATTGAGTAATGGAATTTGTTGTGCATGTTTATGAGATTGATACAGTATGTGGAATTGCAGTTCATCTTTAATAACTTGATCTGAATATAAGGGGCTATTGCTGTGGCAAGGAAGAGGCATTCCAGAAAACAGTTTTCAAGAACTCTTCATCCTTTTTAACAAAGACTGTGATGAAAAAATAACTAGGTTATCAATTTGGTAAATTGAAAGATAATGATGACCGAATGAGTCATTCAAAGAGATCATGTCTTCACTCACATTCTTTGAATGTTATCGGCATATTAGCAGGATGTTCAGGAGAACAATATACCAAAATTATAGCAGAGCAATGACAAATTTGGTGAAGCATGTCATGTCACGTACTTTCACGAACATACTGCTTCGATTTCGCATCATTGTCAATCATGATTCTTCATGAAGCCTGGTGTTGGTTTAACAGTTAAGGTGGCTGACTTAAGATCTTCGGATCTTGAATTTCAGCCCATGTAGACCGTTGAATTAACACTTGGTGGGTTTACTCAGCCTGTCATCCTTCCGAGTGAAATGAATAGGGGCACTGCATCAACGGCACAGCCACACCCCCAGCAAATAATGCAGCCAAGCAGCCACAGGCCGCATACGAATAAATAAATAAATAAATAATTGATTCTGCATCATTATATTTCAGAGTTGGCCTCCAAAACCAGCCATCAAATGGGCATCCTTCATCATTCAAAGTCTTTTCTTGGCAAATCCAAAGTTCTAACAATGTATTCTCCACTTTTGGCTAGCACCCCTGCCTACCACCTTTCATATATTGATGCTGTTGTGAAAGATCTTCAAAATCATTGGTAACTTCCACGATGAAGCTGGATTTCTAGGTTTGTTACTGATGCATCAAAGACAGGTTTCTGGCCTCTGTCTTCCACCACTCAACCCACTTCTGGTGAAACTCCCAAAATACAGGCTAACCGCTCATCTCTACTAACCCGTTCCTCTTTTCTCTCACCTGTGGAATAAACTTCCTCAATCTGTTCAATCTCATCCTTTCCTCCAGAACTTCAAGATGGCTGTTCACCTCTTCCTCAGGTCGACTCATGATATTTTCTACTCTTATTCAATCCTCCTTAAACCCATGCATTTATTTCCAGGTTATTGCACTTTCTCTCCATTGACTGAGGAGGTTCAGTCCCATTCACCATTCTGTTTTTTGTTTCATTGCTGTTTCATCTTCAGTTCTCTCTTCCACTTCTTCCAGCCCCCTTCTTGCTGTGTTTGAACTTGTATTGAGCTAGTTCACACCTTGTGTCCTACTCCTCTCATCTTGCTCTCATTATTTCCCCTTGCCCATTGTTCCTTTAGTGTCCCTCTGTTGTGCCTCTCTACCCTGCTGTTGGGGTCTTTCCCCACTTTCCAATGTGTTCTTTGTCTTCTGTGGTTCTGTTCTGTTCTGTGTTCTTGCTCCACCACAAGATTTGACTTTGTATTAAAAAATATGGCCCTTGAACAGAGTTGCAAATTTATATTTCTGGTAAGCTGCAGGCATTTCCTTTCTGTTTCTTGTTAATTATCTAAGATGTCTGTGCAGTTCATACAGTATGTCTCATGCTTTCCCTTTGCCTCTTCATTGGGAGTGGGGGGGGGGCGGGGGCGGGGGGTGGAGTGAAACGTAAGTTTTTATTTTAATATATTTAATATATTATATTATTTAAATATAATTATTTTAATAATATTCAATATATTATTAAATATATTAAATATATATTTAATATATTATATTAAATAATATATTTAATATATGGCCCTATAGTTCTTGTCCCAATTTCCTTTTCAAACACAGGAAAGAAAATCAATGTGTAATCCATAATCCATTTCTCGTGAGGATGCAATGAAATATACTGGAGGAGGAGGAGATTGGGACCACACTCTGTGCAGAGCGTTGGTGCTGCTGAAGCAGTCTTCTTGGCAATTGGACACAATCCTGGACGGGTCGCCACTCCAATGCAGTATACCAACATGCTGGCACTCATTTTTCCAACCTCGGAAGGATGACAGGTGAGTAAACCCCACCTGGTCTTAATTCAACAGCTGAGCAGGATTTGAACTCAGGACCCAAGGATCCAAAACCTGCCACCCTCACCATTAAGCCAACACCAGGCATAAATAAACTGGCTCCACCAAGAAACCCTTATTGCCAAATCTGTATATGAAATAATTGTTTCTTTTTTCAAAAAGTTCATTCAATTATGACATTGTTTGTTATTAATGTGTTCCTTCTTCAGAAACTATCAGAACATTCATTCTATTTTTCAATCCAGCCATTACCAAGTTCTGACCAATGCAAAACTAATATATATATATATATATATATATATATATATATATATATATATATATATATATATATATATATATATATATATATATATATATATATATATATATCAGTTGTTTGATAATAGAGTGTGATGGCTATACTAATTGTTAAATACAGATATATTTCAGCATTCCCACAATGTGGCTTGAGTACTTTTTCTGAGTAATGAGTTAATTAGCTTTTTTTAACCATTCAGTATCAGAGTCATTATCAGAACCAACCATGCAGTCAGTTCCCAAGCAATATCAAATTTGGTGTTGAGTGTCCTCCTTTGGGAATGGTCACATTTGGGGAGGGGTGTGAGGGGTCTCCATGCAAGCAGAAACAATCCCAAAGCAGGATACACTATAATTAGGATTGTAAGATTACAATAATGATTAAATGTAAACAATTTGAGGAGAGAAGTGGCAAACACAAAAAAGAAGTTGAAGGAAGTACACATAAATACCTGGAGCACTACATCACATTGTAGAGGCTTCAAAAAAAGACACCATCAGACAAATATATATATATATATATATATATATATATATATATATATATATATATATATATATATATATATATATATATATATATATATATATATATATATATATATATATACTAGCGGGGTATGCTTACATGTTGTAAGCAATAACGATCCGTGCTTCCCCATTGTCTCGGGTCACTCACCTGCATTATATTTCCATTTATTTATATTTTCATTTACAGATGTTTTCCGACATTTCTGTGATTTTTCCCAATGGAGCTGCTTCGATGTCCATCGGCGCACAAATTCAGCTTTCTACACCACCCGGAAGGTACAGATCTTTAATATCAGTCAGTGAGTCAGTGGGTCATTGATAAGAATGAGCTTTATATATTAAGTGCTAAGCAACCTTTTTCAATACAATTGCTGGTGGTATTATTTGAGGCGTTGTTGAGTCGCTTTAGTTATTGTTGCAAGGAAGAGGGGGTAAATCAGAGGGGGTTTTTAACAAAGCTTTGTTATGAAAATATGGAGAAGTGAAATTAATAATTTGGTCAAAAGGTCAAAGGTCAGCTTCACATAAAATTGTCAATTTCCATCCAATTGACCTGAACTTTTAAGAATTTGCATATTGGGTCACTAAATTCGTTCACCGATCAAAAACAAGAAGGTGATTGTTTTTTCAGATCAAAAGATTAAAGGTCGAGGTTGCCAAAAATCGGCAATTTCTTGAAGGGCAGACTGGGAAGCAGAATTGTCGCGAATCTGGAAGCCATGAGCACTCAACATACAGGTCCTATAGAACAGTTATACCGGTAAGTTTGTGTTTTTAGTTCGGGTCCCTATCCAGTGCCTAATGGGTAATTAAATGTACATGCGCTGCAAAGTTACTTTGATAGTCAGGGTTTTCTTTTATTTTTAAATCCTCAAAACTACAACAATGCCAGCATCACCCTCACCTTCACCTCGCTCTGGCCGACGCCATGGTGGACGGAGTTCAGGGAGGAGCCTCACGGCAGCCCGCAACCAATCAGCATGCTACGAGTGAGGTGGCCGCCGCTCAGCCAATCAGACCCCGCAATGGTGAGAAAGACGGTCCGCGTGATGTCACCACGCTCGCAGGCCAATCGACGGACTTACCACTTGTTTTGGCCAGTGACAGGGCGACGAGCGATTCTGCACGCCAAAACCGTCCAGTGAGGGAGAGCAGGGAGGGTGAGGCGTCCCCTCCTCCCCTTGGACAGGGTGAATAAGTTTGCGGCGCGATCGGACCAGGAGAAGAGCTTGAGAGATCCTTCCTCGACAAGAACCGCAAGTTGGTTGTGCGCCGTGTCTCTGTCGGTGAACAAGGGAGAGAAACTGGGGACACGAGTGGTGATCGCGTTCGCCTGGCATGAGTGGTGATCACGTTCGCCTGACGAGTGGTGATCACATTCAGTTGACACGAGTGGTGATCACGTTCGCCTGACACGAGTGGTGATCACGTTCGCCTGACACGAGTGGTGATCACGTTCGCCTGACACGAGTGGTGATCACGTTCACCTGACACGAGTGGTGATCACGTTCACCTGACACGAGTGGTGATCACGTTCGCCTGACACGAGTGGTAATGACGTTCGCCTCACACGCGAAAGGTCCGAGTCCCACCACCCCGCCAGCTCAAGGTACCTGCACGAGGCGGACAGGTCCCAGGCAGGCTCTGGTCTTCAGCTCGCCTTTCCCACTGAGCTGGAGGCGTCAATAAAGGCTGTGGCCACCGGTTCTTGGGTGTACGTGTGTGTGTGTGTGTATGTGTGTGTGTGTGTGTGTGTGTGTGTGTGTGTGTGTGTGTGTGTGTGTGTGTGTGTGTGTGTGTGTGTGTGTGTGTGTGTGTGTGTGTGTGTGTGACCAGTCTATTAAGTAAAACTGCAGAAGTGCTTGTACATAAATTGCTATTCCTTCAGTATTCGGTTAATTCTGCCTTCTTGCGTGCTCCCCTGCCCCATCTATCTATAATTCCAACAATGTGTGTGTGTGTGTGTGTGTGTGTGTGTGTGTGTGTGTGTGTGTGTGTGTGTGTGTGTGTGTGTGTGTGTGTGTGTGTGTGTGTGTGTGTGTGTGTGTGTGTCTGTATGTGTGTCTGTATGTCGGGATGTGACCGCAGTTTCCCGACGACCGCCAGTCCGATCGGATTGAAACTTGCCAGGAATATTGCCGGGGCCCCGTGGGGCCAGGTCAAAGGGCGGAGGAGCTCCTTGTGAGCCAACGGCCATCCATATCTAGTGCCCAACTGTGTCTGCGGACGTCCTCCTGCAGTTGGGTTACTTTTTATTAGGAGGTTGGTGGCAGGATTTGCACTCCGGCCACCGTAAAACCCTTCATTCCGCAAAACACAAAAACACAAAAAAAAATCTGAAAACCCACTCCGTGGGAGTACCTCCTGTGCAGCTTCCCTTCGCAGGGCAGCTCACCGGATGACGGGATTGGGGCAAAGCCTTCGGGACCCCCAATCTTTGATGACAGGAGGGAAACCACGGGGTAATATCCCTGGGTCAGATTGCGGGAGATTGTGTCGGAGTGGTGCTAAGGTGTCGTCCACCAGACGGCGGTCTCCTTGGGTTAACCTGAGGCGGTCCCTTCGGGTGGGTGCCTGGAATGTCCTATTCCTAAGAGAGGATGATCACCTGTCTCTGTTATCATCTGAGCTCAAGCGTTTGGACATCAGGATTGCAGCTCTCTTGAGGTTCGGAGACCGGATTGCGGCGAGATAATGGTGGGTGGTTACACCTACTATTGGTCTGGTCGCTCTGATGGTTACCATACCAAGGAGTTGCTGTAGCTGTGTCCAATAAGCTGACCCCAATGATAATTGAGGCAACACCAGTCAACGAGCGTATTATGAGATTAAGGATTCGTCACTCCTGAGGTGTCATTTCCCTGGTCTCTGTTTATGCTCCGACTGAGGCGAGAGATCTCACCGTGAAGGATGCATTCTACACCACGCTCGAGTCTGTGATTGATCAGTGCCCCAGACGAGATACACTTCTCGTCTTGGGGGATTTCAATTCATCGACTGGAACTGATAGGGATGGTTATGAGACATGTGTTGGTCCCCATAGGTCAGGAACTATGAACCAGAATAGCACTAAGTTCCTTGACTTTGCAAGAAGTCATGGACTTAGGGTGGCTGGTTCATGGTTTCAGCACCCACAAGCTCATCGCTGGACTTGGTATTCCAACGCTGGCGGTGTGGCAAAGGAGATTGACCATGTCCTCATTGATGGTCGTTGGAGGATGATCCAGAACTGTAGGGTCTACCGGAGTGCTCAGTTCCTCAATACTGACCACAGGCTTGTTGTAGCAACTCTAAAGCTGCACCTTAAATCCTGGAGAATGGTATCATCCCAGCCGAGGCTGGATGTTGGCAAGCTCAGGGATGAGAGAGTCGCTGAGGAGTTTGCGAACAGGCTGAGTGGACACTTGGGGTGTCTGGGTGCTTTGAGGGGTCCTGAAGAATTGTGGAGTGCCTTCAAGACCACCGTCCTTGATGTTGCCGGTGGATGTCTTGGAACTCACCACAGGACAAAGAAGAATTTTGTCTCTCAAGGGACACTGGATAGCATTGACCAGAGTCGCAGGGCCAGGCTGAATGGCAGAGCTGAGCTGTTCAGGGAGCTGAGGCGTAAAACTACGTGCACTGAGGGTGGACAAGGAGGCCTATGTGCGAGGAATCTGTGAGGGAGTAGAGCATCAGCTGTGGACAGGTGATTCTCGTCCCGCTTACAGGGGAATTCGCGCATTGCGTTCATCCAAGACCATCCCTCGGAGCACTGCAGTTCGAGCAGAGAGTTCGGTAGGCTCTTGACAGAGGAGTCTGAAGTGAAGGCCCGCTGGCCCGGTTACTTTGAGCGGTTGTACCAGGCTGATCCCCCAGCTGTCAAGTTGGACGTCAAGGGTGTTAAAATCCCTGTTGCTGACCCTCGAATCAACTGTGGTCCACCTTCGCTTGTGGAAACACGGGCTGCGGTGAACCAGTTGAAACGGGGCAAAGCTCCAGGGATCTGTGGCATCCATGCTGAACTTCTCAAGGCTGGTGGAAATGCTGCACTCGTGTCATTGCATGCAGTTTTGTGCTCTGCCTGGAACACAGGCATCATCCCAACTGATTGGAAGAGGGGCCTTGTTGTTCCTCTCTGGAAAGGGAAGGGTGATCGCCAAGACTGCAACAACTACCGTGGGGTGACGTTGCTCTCAGTGCCGGGCAACGTCTTTGCTTGGATAATTCTTGATCAGGTTCGCCACCATCTGCTTGAGCACCAGCGTCCAGAGCAGTCAGGCTTTACACCAAAGAGGTCAACGATTGACCGTATCCTTGCTCTTCGTGTCCTCACCGAACGCAGACGAGAGTTTCGGCAGGGGCTGCTTGCAGCCTGTGTTGATCTCTGTAAAGCGTTCGATTCAGTGAATCGGTATGTCCTCTGGAGGATTCTTGGTCTTCGTGGGGTGCCACCAAAACTGATCGATCTGATGTCTGAACTCTACTCTGGTACTGAGAGTGCTGTGAAGTGTGGTGTTACCATCTCTGACTTATTTCCAGTTTTTACTGGAGTTCGTCAGGGATGTGTACTGGTCCCCCACACTTTCCAGCACTTGTATGGACTGGATTTTAGGGAGGATGTCGGAGAGATTAAGCTGCGGTGCATCGTTTGGGAATGTCAAGATCTCGGACCTTGATTTTGCAGATGATGCAGTCATCTTTGCGGAGACTTTAGACATCCTCTTGGGGGCCCTCGAGGTGCTGAATGAGGAGTCGGAGCCGCTGGCATTACGGGTTTCTTGGGTCAAAACTAAGATCCAGGCTTTCGGTGACATCTTGGATGCTGCTGTCCTGTCTGTGTCTGTTTGTGGTGAGGATGTTGAGGTCGTGGAGAGATTCACTTACCTTGGCAGTGATATTCATGTCTCTGCTGGCTGTGAGTCAGAGGTCAATAGACGTCTGGGTCAGGCCTGGGGAGTGATGGATTCACTGGATCATGGGGTGTGGCGCTGCCGGTACCTGTGCGGGAGGATGAAAGTCTGAGTCTTCAGGTCCTTGGTACTTCCAGTCTTGCTCTATGGATGCGAGACTTGGACTCTGACCAGGGATCTGAGATGGAGACTTAATTCCTTTGGTACCAGGTCTCTTCGGAGAATCCTTGGCTATCGCTGGTCGGATTTTGTGTCCAACGAGCAGTTGCTGAGAGAGACTCGGATGAGATTTGTTACCTGCATAGTCCGTGAACGTCAGTTGCGGCTGTATGGACATGTGGCTCATTTTCCTTAAGCTGATGCTGCTCACCAGATTCTCTCAGCGAGGGAGTCTCATGAGTGGAGGAGGCCAGAGGGCCGACCACGTGCCTCGTGGTTGCAGCAGGTTGACCATCATCTCAAGGAGATGGGGATGGGCCTGGCATCTGCCTGGGGGATGGCCAGACGGAGGCCCCTGGAGTACCGGCGGAAAGTGGACGCAACGACGCGCTGTTCTGGCACATGCTCCCATACCTGACCTGACCCGCGGATGTGCCTTTTCGAGGTTTGATATTAATCGGACGAGTGGTTCCCAAGTTACGGCCATTTATCTGTCGACCAATGACAAGACACGGTGCTATGACATCACAAATGACGTCACAATTAATGTTTATTGTTTATTTATTTATTTATTCTTATTTTTTTATTTTTTTTTGCACGATTGACGGTCCGATCTGATTGAAACTTGCCAGGAATATTGCTGGGGACCCGCGGATGTGCCTTTTCAATGTTTGATATTAATGTCTGTGTGTTTGATAGTGGGGGAGAGACAGACGGTGGCGTCACAATTAAAGAGAGGGGGAGAGAGGAGGTGCGAGAGAGGGGGGTGAGAGGGGAGGAGAGTTATGTAGATTATCTATCTATAATTATAGATAGGCGAGAGAGAGGGGGGAGAGAATGGGGGCGTCACAATTCAAGAGAGGGGGAGAGAGGAGGTGCGAGAGAGGGGGGAGAGAGTGGGGCATCACAATTCAAGAGAGGGAGAGAGAGGAGGTGCGAGAGAGGGGGGCGAGAGAGGGGAGGAGAGTTGCAAACTATTTTTTTAAACTATTTTAAAACTAAAACAATTCGAACATGGAATACCTAATGACACTGTACTTTCAGGTCACCTACAAATCCTACCCTGTCGCCTCAATGTGGCGTAGGAGTGGCAATGGTCAATGGCAGCGAATGTAATGGTGAATGTAATGGAAGCTGCACATGCTGGCATGCCCCTACGGTCCCGCACTAGTTATAAATAAATACATTTGTTAAATGCATCAGTTCGTTGCTGTGTTTCCTCCATTGGCTTAGTGTGATGCGTGTTGGTGAATTATAAAGGCTGTTGCCGCTGTAAATGTAAATTCGGACCGACGGAACTTCGGCAACCGTCCGCTCGGGTCGGGCACGCTAATGGCTCGACTCATGCGAGGGCCGTCGAGGGTGAATTTCCCCGGTAGTTTAGACGACGTAGGTATTTAGGTAAATTGAAATTGGCAATCGACCCTACCCCACATGGTCAATCTATTGGCGATCTTCGATCCGATAAGGGACCCGTCGGTTCCGGAGTTGTCCGGGGTGATGACCTATAAATTCCAGGTGTTCGGTGGAGTCGACTTTGCAGCTCCATCTGGCGGTCGTACTTGTCGCCGATACCCGGCTCGCAACAGTATAACGGTCAGTGTACAACAGCTACAGTGAAGCATGGGGGTGGATTAATACAATAATTGTGCTGCATCTCTGCCATTTACATAAAATTGAAAGTACACTGATGACCAACAGCTTCAGACTAATTCTGATCCATCATGCCATTCTCTCAGGAATAAATGTCTTTTGGCTGGGATTCTTCTTTCCCAATATGGTTGAAAAAATGACCCCGAGGATATAGCCAATGTGGTTTAAAAAAACAACTATCTGAAACATAAAAGTGGCCGATGTAAGATTAACAGAAGCTTTGGCCTGCACTTAGTCCTTATATGAACATCATTGAGGGTGGAGGGTTTGTATGGATAATCATAAAGTCAAATGGCAACCAAACACTTTGGATGAATTGCGAAAAGTGCTACAGGATAATGGGAACAACATTCCAAATTCAAATATTGATAAAATGTATGGGAACATGAAAACAAGGTGTCATTTCTATATAAACAGAAGGGCTCACATGGTAAATAGCAATGCACTGATCAACGTATTCCTTTTTTACAAGTCAAGGCCAAAAATACCCTGTCACCTCAACTTTATTTATTTATACAGACTTTATACAGTCAAGGCCAAAAATATTGGCACCCTTACACTTTTGTCGAATAATGCACTATTTCTTCCAAAAAATTGTTGAAATCTCAAAATCTTTTGGTATCCACAGTATTTCTTCGTTTTGCAGTGGAACAGAACAAAAACAGCTGAAAAATTACTAAATCTTAGCTTATTCCACACAGAAATCCTAAAATGACCTGGATAATATTATTAGCACCTTTTAGAAGTTGTTAGAAATAATTACATTTCAAGCGTGTGATTCTCCTTTACTTTGGAAATGAACTCACTTGTGGTGAGTTGCAGGTGCCTGCAATATATCAATCACTCATTCAGCCAGTTTGAATAGAGAAAAGGAGTCATCCGGCAGTTTTGTGTCACTGTGTGTACCGCAATGAGCATGGAGAAAAGAAAAAAAAAAACAGAAAATTGTCTGAGGAGTTCAGACCCAAGAATGTAGCCAAGCATAGAGAATCTCAAGGCTACAAGTTCATCTCCAGAGACCTTGATGTTCCTGTGTCCACCATACTCAATGTTATCCGGAAGTTTGAGGCTCATGGCGCTGTAGTCAACCTCCCTGGACGTGACCACAAGAGAAAACTTGATCAAAGATTGCAGTGAAGGATTGTTCGAGTGGTGGAGAAAGCATGTCGATCAACTGCCAAACAGAATCAAGCTGACCTTCAGCCACAAGTTATGACAGTTTCAACTCGCACCATCCGTCACCAACTCAATAAAAGGAGTTTCTCTGGTAGGAGTCTCAGGAGGACCTCACTGCTGAGAGAGAGAGATTTCGAGAGACGTAAGAAAGATCAACTGGAGTTTGCCAAAACAGACCTGAACAAGCCAAAATCCTTCTGGGAGAATGTCCTGTGGAAAGATGTGACCAAATTAGAGCTTTTTGGTAAAGCACCTCATCTCTATGTTTACGGAAAACAAAATGAAGCCTTCAAAGAAAAGAAAACCTTCCCTCCAGGCAAACATGGAGGAGGTTCAGTGATGTTTTGAGGTTGCTGTGCTGCCTCTGGCACTGGGTACCTTGAATGTGTGCATGGCATCATCAAATAAGGAGATTAGCAAGGCATTACGGAGCACAATGTTCAACCCAGTGTCAGAAAGCTGGGTCTCCGTCGAAGGTCATGGGTCTTGCAGCAGGACAATGACCCCAATTACACACTTCAAAAAGCACCCAGGAATGGTTTAAGAAAAAATGCTGGACTGTTCTGAAGTGGCCAGCATTGAGTCCAGATCTAAATCCCATTGAACACCTGTGGGGAGATCTGAAAACAGCAGCTGGGAGAAGCCATCCTTCAAATCTGGGAGAACTGGAGCAGTTTGCACAAGAAGAGTGAGCCAAACTGCCAGTAGAGAGGTGTAGGAAGCTCATTCATGGCTGTAGGAAGTGCTTGAGTGCAGTTATTTTGTCCAAAGGCTGTGTGTGCTACCAAATATTAATTTTAGGGGGTCAATAATATTGTCAATGCCATTTATTTTTATTTTCTGATTTAAAATGTGATATTAAGTTCTGAATCAAAAGCAAAGGTTCTGTAATATTAAAAGTGAAATAAAGAACTATGGAGAGAAAATCCTTTCATCAATTTCAACTTATTTTTGGAGAAAATTGTGTTATTTGAAAAAACTGCGAGGGTGCCAATATTTTTGGCCACGACTGTATATTTTCTGTAAAACACATTGCGTAAGTATTACAAACAACTCTATTCCCATTCCTCATTATTTGTGCATATCCTGTGTGTGTCCCCATAATTATTTGCAATACTGTGTATGTATACGCATACATAAACACGTTTACTGCAATGCGAAATGTGGTCAAATAAATTATTTTACTCACAGCTGGATTGAGTGCATTACACAGCAACCCACTGAGCTCCCTGCTGTCTGTTTATCCTCCAGAGTGCAATAATAAGATGTATAACATGACGTAAAGCAGCAGTTTTGCTTCTATGAAAGCTACTTGATATGCAGGATGTACAATACTTCACATGCATACACTCAAATCACACATAATGTAGACACAAGACTGGAGTAGTGACACGCATTTTATGTGCATATTAATTATTTATAGGAAGTTGTTCTCGTGCAAACGTAGATGGTGATGTATAACCATACTTACTGAGTGTCTGCAATGCAGAAAGAGTATCGAGTCTTGTTTTTGCTAGTTATAGCAGACGCCTTTTTATAGGGTGAACATAACATGAGAGGAGAGGTATTGAATCAGTGTAGACATCCAAGTCCATTCGATTGCTGGTGTTGGAGTAGTGACACACATTTGAACAGCTGTCTTGAAACCCTGGAGGGAAGGATGAGATTGAAGAGAATATGGAAGTTGATTCCACAGGTGGGGGAAAAGAGGAATGAATGAGTCGGGGTAAGCA
The DNA here is from genome assembly GCF_056783735.1 of Eptatretus burgeri. Taxonomy (NCBI): domain Eukaryota; kingdom Metazoa; phylum Chordata; class Myxini; order Myxiniformes; family Myxinidae; genus Eptatretus; species Eptatretus burgeri. The sequence goes on from NC_140978.1 coordinate 2,826,206, forward strand.
GTGATTTTTTTGGCTCTGAAGGCTCTGAAGGCTTGTTCTTGGTTAGTTTTGCTCTTTTGATGCTTTCTTTCAACATCAACATTTCTTCTTTTTTTTTCAACCTCTTCCATGCGACAGTTGCAGATGAAATAATCAGGACAATAAGAGCAACCACACACAGCACAGAATCTAATAATAGATGTAAATAGCAAGCCAGATGTATGACAGGGAGAGCTACAATTAGCAAATTAAAAGAAGTGTTCTTAACAGCCACAAAACGACACCATATGGAACTTAATAAATACAATAACTATAGAAACATTCATGAGGCTTTGAAATGAATACAATTTGAAGTATTATCAGTGCTTGCAAAGGGAAGTAGTGGAACCCATGGGAAAACCATAAAAATGACAGTTTCTGCTTTTGATGAATAACAGCTTGAATCAGTGCGAAGCTAAATGGACATGCTATGTTATGTATATGGAATGTGCAAGGTGTGTGTGTGTGTGTGTGTGTGTGTGTGTGTGTGTGTGTGTGTGTGTGTGTGTGTGTGTGTGTGTGTGTGTGTGTGTGTGTGTGTGTGTGTGTGTGTGTGTGTGCGCGCGTGTGTGTGTGTGTGTGTGTGTGTCTGTGTGTGTGTGTGTGTACTTTACCCCGCACGCATAGCGCGGGGTTTAGCAATTGTTTCACTCAGTATGTCTATCAGTCTATTTCTATGATCGAGGAAATAATTAATTCCAATTTAATTTTGCATTTTGAGCATTAATCAGAACACAAATCAGAACAAGAACCTACATTTCAGCAGTAAATTTAAATTTGACAAATTGTACGGAATCTCACCCTGAGCAAGCATGCGCACAACACGGTAACACAATTGCTTCAGTCTGTCTACCTGTCTGGCAGTCAAACAAAATTGAAAATTATTCCAAAAAGGAAACATTGTTTTTAGGGTCATCATAAAGAACACAAACAACAGGCATGAATAACTGATTTAACGTATTAAATAAGGCAGTGTAAAATAAAGTGCATCTGTGGTGGTAAACTTACAATTGAATGCTGTGTTTACTTGACAGCTTCAAAACTTTTATTTTATTTCAAATGAATTATATGTTTGAACACTCTATAATACAAATTGTTTTGTCTGCACTTCCAAAATCCTTTAGTTTAGTACTTGGGCAAAATTGTATGCTGTCTCAACCAATCAAATTTTCCATGTGATCTGACACAGACAAAAATGCTATAGTTATAACTATAGTATATGAGAGTAGTACTCTCATATACTATAGTTGGTAACAGGTCCGACTACAGTAGTCTGCAGAGAATTACTACAGGAAAGAAATGCTATTTTTGCCTGGGGAGGATAGAATAACAGCGAGATTCAGACAAATATGGTGGTGCTTAGCGATGCAACCACAGAGATAACATTGTCCAAAACAGCTGTTTGTTTCGTGCATCTTTTTCTCAAAGTTCGGTCTAAAATCGTAAGTTTATCTAAGTAAGTAGAGCTGGCAGAAGTTTCAGCTCTGGACTGTTCTTTTGAACCCATCGGCTTAATATGGTTGCCATCGCACCTGTTATTCAAAGTTCATGAACAAAGCTAATGTAGATCATGCTAGAAAACACAAATAAAGAGTTGAAAAGACATTTCTCAAGACTGTGGGGTAAGGTGTTGTATGAACTTTCTCGTTGATAATGTGATGGAGGGCATACATATGTAAAGATAACAAAATGTGTAATAAGGATTATTAATATAAATGCATTGAAAAGAAAGTAAACATCTATAGGTAAGGCTGTATGCTATTGGTAGAGAGTTTGAAAAGATTGCATTGCTGGATTGGCTGACTGTTTGGACACAACTGATGTTGTGGACCTATGGATGTGGATCCACAGCCGAGGTTGTGAACCCACTGTTTGGAGAGGTTTTGGGTTGAAAGAGTCAAATCCTGAATGAAGAATGGAGCCCAACTAATGATTCATATTGAAGTTCTTACTTGAGGGGTACAACTATTTATAGTTTTGCTTTTAAAATTAAGTTAATTTTTGGATCTTGTGGAATTAATACCACAAACATTAAAAAAAGATATTAATTAATGCATTTGGAATAGCCATCACTGTTCAACAAATAATTATAGATTTTCAAGGCAAAGCTTTATCTGAAAAAAAAAAAAATCTCCATCAAAAAGTTTTTCCCTGAAAATCAAAAAACATTTTTGAGTCAAAAACACGACTTCAGGAAACACCAACTGTTTGATTGGCTTAAAAGGCAACACCAACCGGTGTGAAGAATGCATGACTGGCAGGTGACTACAAAGGTTAAATGACAACCATCTGTGCTGAGTTTTACTTCATGTTAAGAGGTTGGGGTGTGGGGGGGGGGATAAGTTTTCAGCAAAATCTTTTTAACTTTACATGGATGTTTTTAAAATTTAATTTTGCCTTAGATTTGAATGCATTGGACCTATCAGCTTCAACAATTTTGCGGACGACCCCAACGGGTTACTAACCATGACAAATTGCTCTCAGGAAATTAAACAGGGCAGATATAAAACTGGGACTCCAACAGATTGTTCGAAAGGATGTTTTCAATACGAAGCCAAACCAGCACCTCCAGAATCCAACAAGGTCGTCTCCCTTGGAGCCAAGCCTCATTCGTCCTCATTTGGAATCAAGTGTTTAATTAAATAAACGCGTTTGCTGTGATCGCACGTGCTCACCGTTCCCTCGCTGCCGTTCCAAGCTGTTCGCTACAGCTGCTGTGCAGGCATCCATCAGGAGGCACCAAGAACTGCGCACGTTTGGCCGCAATCATCAACGTCTCACCGAATGGGATCTCACAGCGAGGGGCAGCAGGCAGCACTGGCAGAGAAATGCGTGCAAATATTGGCCAACATTTCAGGCACCATGCCAGCCTTGCGAGGGTTTTTAACAAGTGCAGATCACTTGCCTGCAATGTGCTGTGATAATCCGCTTGATCAATTTACTCAAAAGTTTAACATCACCATAAAGTGTATAAAAGGGTTTACAATGAGAATAATTGCAGTATTCTTAAACAACCATTTTCGCTTTTCTATGGATGAAGGATGATAATTTAATTTTAAACTATAACCTATTGTTGACAAATATGACAGGGTGGCCTGACAGTTGCTTAGCCCTGCAAAATGTAAGTCCAGATATAATGACCAACTCTTTGTGGGGCTTCATCAAGGAGAGTGTCGACAATCCGGTGCAGGACGATTGAAGAATTGCACACTGCGCAATTTTTTTGCACAAGTGACTCCACAAATGCTACTCAAGATGTTTAAGATGACTTGACCACAAATTCAGTGGTCCAAAGAGAATGATGGAGCACATTCAGATACAATGACTGATTCGTTATTGTAAATACTGCACAAATAAAACCTGTATATTGAAAGATTTTAAGAACGAATGCTTTACTTGGGAAGGGTAAAGCGACTTTCAGGTTACCCAGTACGTACAGTATTTTGTGTGTCTGGCTGCTCAAAACTCAACAACGATGGGCAGTGCTGCATCAGAGCCAAAATTGCATGAAATTTTGTTCCTCCTTCCAGTTGATATTTCCTTTAAGATTGAGCGAGGTTGTAAGATTCACAAATTAATTCTGACTCAAAATAGAGCCAACTTGGAAAACTGATGTGAAGAGTATGTCTGTTGGATACTCTATTAATGCGCAAACAAAAGCTGAATAGTATGACAATTTCAAAATGAACGCTCATAACAGATGCTCTGTGATTTTTACCCACCTCTTCTCCAATATTGTTCCCTCTGCTCACTCGCTCCTCCGATCCTCCATTTCTCCTCCAGGATGCAAATGTTTTTATTTTTAGTATATATTGTCGAAGCTCTTGATGCAGCTAAAGCATATAACAGACCGGGGATGTAACATAACAAAATGAACAGTATAAAGAGAGGGGGAAAACAGACCAACAGCAGGGAGGATGGACAAAATAGAGGAAGATTTATAGAAATAAGGGATGTGGGGAAGAATGAATGCTCGGTGTTCCTCCAGTAACCCTCTCCTAATTGAACTTCCAAAATCTAGGCTGACCGCACACCTCAACTCGTTTACTCTGAGCTTCTCCTGTTTATGGAACCACCTTCCAGAATTTGTTCTGTCTTACTCATCCCTCCAGGGCTTCAAGCAAGCATTGCACTGCCATCTGTTGTCATTCTCAATTCTGACCGCTGATCGTTATTACAACCATTAATCTTTTCCTAATCCAACTATCTTACTTCCCAGTTTCAGTGTTTCCTTCCGTCCTCCCTTTCCTCGTTTCCTGTTCATTCATTCCTTTGATGTTTGTCCAACTGTCAGTTCGACCTTGCTCTTCCATGAGCCTTGATCCTGTAAAGAACGAAAAAAAAAATTATTCCACACTGAAGTGACCAGAGATTAAAATTAGCTCTCCAGATTTATATCAAGCAGAGTCAAAATAAAAGGATAATGGAAGCATGCTGATTCCCTGGCACAGGAATGATTAAGTAAACAATCAACTTAAAGATGAAAAAAACTTTTTCATGACTGAAGTCATTATGTTCCATTGTACTGCTCCTCACAATAGCCTTCTCAAGATTTGATGATCAATCAGAAAACGGCAGGAAATTATGCGTAAATTATATGCTTGTGTCAGTTTTTCTTTTTGATGGGTGTGCCCATACTTGATGTGACAATGACTTGAAAGAAAGCCTGGTCTTGGCTCCACATTTCCAAAGCAGCAGTTCATTCAGCTTTGAGAAGGAATCAATTGAGGAAATTGAGTCTTTTATGCCCTGTGGGAATGGGAACACCTACTGGCAGCAGAAAGAAAATTGCCTCGTTTGGAAACGACGGGCAAATGTGAAGCTTATTTGAAAATGCTGATACAAGATTTGAATTAGTGAGGCTATAATTAGGATGGTAATTGTTTTGTCGTACATTATGCGCACACTATTTTTCACAAAGGTCAATTTTACCCAGCATCGTTAGGATGTCTATGTAATAAGAGGATCTGATTTTTTTTGAGGAGCGAAGGGATTATCAAATAATTCACCACAATGATCATATTTATCTACTCTGAAAACCATTAAAAATTTACCTTTCATATTACAGATACTATTCCTCATGACATTATCTCAACATGATTAGATCACGGTTGTGATTGGCTGAATTATTTTGCCATGGCAATCATCTCAGGAACTTGGTTTCTGTATGCAATATTTCAAAAAACATTGAACATTTACGTTTTATGTTGCAGATATCTATTCCTCATGACACTATCTCAATCGGATTGGATCATGGCGGTGATTGGCTGAAGTTTGTTGTCATGTCAATCATCTCGGTAACTTTGCTCGTGTACGCGATATTTCAAAAAATGTTCAAGATTTGGATTTCATATTACACAGATCGATTCTTCATACCACCTAAAAGTTGGGGGACTGAGAGTATCAACCCCTTTTATTATTCCCACAAATGTTGTCTGTTATGTGAAAATGATTCAAAATCTGGTGCAGAGATAGACAATGGTCTGAGGTTGATCCTGATGGTCTTGATCTTTGACCTTAACCTCCAATGGATGACCTTGACCTTCTTACATTAACCTTAAGTTTCACATTCCAGTGTGGCCACAATTTTTTTGTCTTTGGTTTCTAACATGTTTTTTATAGTTCAATACAAGAACAATTTCAGGTATTATTCTATCGTTTGCAATTAATATTATAATGTATTTGCAAGTTTGCAATTAAAATTAATAACACATTGCAAAAAAATATGTATAAGGCATTCCTTTTTTTTGTCTAAAAAAAATCTAGTCTCATGAAAGAGCAACATAACAGGTCAAAAAGGCAACAGACTGTAAATACGATAGTGGGGTAACAGGTATATGCAACAAGCAAGGGAATGAACAAACAGAAAAAGAGGAAAGAGTGAGCAATGGAAACATAGTAACCTGCTCGAAGAGGATTGGGTTGAGGGGAGGCAGAGGGGGTAAATTATGGTATAAAAAGATCATGGTCGGGGAGGAAAATGATAAGATATGCTGGTCTACCACCAAATTGAAGACTTGGAGGGAATAATGGGATTCTACTGCCCCACAAAGGTGGTTCCAAAAACGTGAGAAATGAGGAACAAAAAAGTGGAGTTAGAAAAGCCTCGATTTTTTTTCACCAAGTGGGAGTTCCTGGAAGAACGTGTGCATTCTTGAGGAATTGCATAGAGTTGGAGGCAATACTGGAGGAAAGGTTTATAAAAACAGAATCCAGATATCTTAGTGTGATGTGAGAGCAACAGGCCTTGTGCTTCTGCCGCATCAAGAAAAATGGCAATGATGTTGAGAGCTTTATATTCCACATAATCCACAAGAGGACCAATGTGATTTGCAAACCGGGAGGGGGGGCAGGAGGGTGGGAGTGAGTGGAGAAGAAGGTCCAAAGAGGGAGAGCAATACACTCCATTCAGCTCGAACAAAGGTCTTGTTGGTTGAGGGTACCAATTTTGCAAGGAATTACTTGGAATGATGGGAGATGCTCACTCTGCGTCTGGCTTTGTCAGCTAACTTTGACATGTGGTCAGTTGATGGTGAGGGCTAAACTTTGAATAAACTGAACCTTTTCCAGTGGCTAACCATGGAAATTAAGGTTAATTAATTAAACTAGAGGTTAGCTAGAAAGATTGTCATTACCAGGTCCATCGTCCCAAAATACCATTATTAGTCCCCTATTGGTTTCACCGGAGGGGACTATAGATTTGCCATCCATCCGTCCATCCATCCATCCATCCATCCCACCTGTGGTTTTTCAGACTTTTTCCCCATGCCCTTTAACATATTCAACTGAAACTTGGTACATGGCTTTATTATGATAAGTAACAGAACAAGTTTGAGTTTCAGGGTGTTTCGTCAATTGTTCACTGCCCTTTTTGAACTTATAAAATATCACATTGCAGGGGACATGCATTGCAAAACAATTCTCATTGTTAAAGATGTGAGTTGAAAATTTCAGCGTTTGGTCAGACACATGGAATAGTAGAAGGCCTTGGCACCAATACCTTCGTTGGTTGTTATGGGTTAAATTCAGGCCAAATTTTATGGTGGCAGTTGAAGTTGCCATCGATGAGTAAGAGTGAATATTTGGATGCTAGTCGATTCATGTTTACAGAAAGAGAGGTCAATATGGAGTCTAAACGTTCAGTGGTTATCGAGAGGAATACTTAACCAGAGGTATTCCAGTGAACTTGTAGCGGGGATCCCAGACACCTGACCATGAGGAATGGAGTTCTTGACATAGACATGAACACTTTCATACCACAGGAGGCACCTGTCAAAACAGAAGAGAGAAAAGCCAGGGAGAGACAGAGGATTGATCAACATCATGTGAAAGGAACGTTTCAGTTGAGGATATAATGTCTGGAGTTGTGGCAGTAAGGCTAATGGAGAGATCAGTGACATGAGAATGGAAACCTCAAATGATGGTGAATTGCACTGTCAGAGAGGGGGGAGGAATAGGAGTTGAGGGGACAGGGGGAATGGGCAGAGGGTAGGAGGTGTGTTCTGGTGGGGTGGTGGGAACAAAGCTGGGGGCGAGGAGAGATTTATTTTAAAAAGGAAAAGAAAGGAGGGTAAGAGAGACAAGGGATTTCAGAAGCAGATGAGAGAAGAAAAAAGAACAGGGACAAAGAAGGATTAACAGATCCGAATGTGGCATATGTAATCATGCAGCTGGACAGGAACGCACAAACCCAGCACAAAACACATGTGAAGTTACTCTACGAGATTTGTAAATGCACTTGATAAATCGATTCATATCAGAGATGGTTAAGCAAGACAGAGATGGATTAACAAGACAAAAATGAGTAAACCACACAATTGTTTTCCACCAAAAGTTAGGAATACAGCTTTTATCCTGAAAATGGGCGAGAGATTAAGATTATCGATAACAGAAGAGAAAAAAAAGAGACAGAGATTAACCACTCTGAATGAGGCCTATGTATCACGCAACTTGGGCAAAGACACACAGACCCAGTGCAAAAGTACATTTAATGGTACCGTCCCCAATGAGACACATACAGTGCTTTCAGAAAGTATTCACACCCCACGACTTTTGTCACATTTTCTTGTTACAGCCTGAATTTAAAATGGATAAAATTTAAAAATTCTGTTACCGAGAAACACACAATACCCCATAATGAAAAAGTGAAGAGATGTTTTCAGAATTTTCTTACAAATGAATAAAGGATGAAATGTCTTGCATCAATAAGTATTCAACCCCTTTGCTATGACACTCAACATTGAGCTCAGGTGCATCCAATTTCCTTTGTTCTTTCTCGAGATGTCTTGACAACTTGATTGGAGTCCACCTATGGCCAATTCAATTGATTTGACATGATTTATAAAGAAACACACCTTTCTATACAAGGTCCCACAGTTGACAGTGCATGTCAGAGCAGAAACTCTACCATGAAGTCCAAGGAACTGTCCATAGAACTCTGAGATATAATTGTGAGGAGGCATAGATCTGGGGAAGGGAATAAAACAATTTATAGAGTGTTGAAAGTTCCCAAGAGCACAGTGAGCTTCATCAATAGGAAAAGGAAAGAATATGGAACTCCTCAGACTCTTGCAAGAGCTGGCTGTCTGACCAAACTGAGCAACTGGGCAAGAAGGACCTTGGTCAGGGAGGTGACCAAAGACCCAATGGCCACTCTGAAAGAACGACAGAGTACCTTGGCTGAGATGGGAGAACTTGACGGAAGGACAACAATATCACCCGCACTTCACAAATCTAGGCTTTATGGAAGGGTGGCCAGACGGAAGCCACTCCTGAGAAAAAGGCACATGACAGCACATTTGGAGTTTGCAAATAGGCACATGAAAGACTCCGAGAGCAAGAAGCAAAAGATTTTGTGGTCTGATAAGATGAAAATTGAACTCTTTGACCTGAATGCAAAGGGCTACGTCTGGTGGAAACTGAAGACAGCTCATCACCCATCTAACATCATCCCGACCATGAAGCACGTTGGTGGCAGCATCATGCTATGGGGATGCTTTGCAGTGATAAAGGCACTGTCACACCTTGAAGATTTAGCCAGCAATGGAAACGTATAAAAATGTATGTAAAACGTTTGCGTACGCTGAAATTTTGATGTTTTTTTTTTAAGTTTTGGTCGTATTTATAAGGTGTTGGTCGTATGCATAACATATTAGTCACGGGCACAGAACGTTTCGTTGTCTTATAGATAACTTATACCAACGAATGCTTAGCCTGTTGTCGGCGTTCACAACCTATGCCCAACGATAGTTTAACTTAGGCATAGCGCGCTGCACATATCGAACTCGTGGCGTCGCCTGTTAAAAACCTGCCGCACGCCGATTTAAATCATAAACGCCTGAGAATTGGAAGTGTCAACTACGCAGTCACATTTGACGATTTAGCCAGCGTATACCGACCTATGAAAAATGTGTCTAAAACACTGGCACACGTATACACAACTTACCCATACCGTATTCGACGTTAAGAGCACGCTGAAAAACGATGAAGTATGCCGTCATATTTCGTGGTACGTTTAGTACGTCGTGAAATTTCAAGCATGCTGAAAATTTTACGACATACTCGCAGTATGACTCACACGTTCCACTACGCTGGCCATAAGTTGTAGGCACGATATGCGATCATTGATACACATCGACACATGTTCCTTGTAAGTTACTCATAAGTCGAAACAGGTCGAGGTCATGCTTAGCATACCCGAAACTTATTTTCTTCGTCAAGGCACATTTTCTTTTTTCCTCCTTGGCTCCGCGAAGGAACGTGACGAAATATGTGAAGTTGTTGTGTTGTTGTTGTTGTTGTTGTTGATGTTTTATTATTATTATTATTTTAGTGCATCACGAATTTTAAAATATATTCGGACATTTGCTTTTAAATTTCCACGTCGACGTGACAATATCCTCAAACAGAAAATATTCACGGAGGAGGAACTAAGAATAAGACATGAGCAAACTGAAGAGGCAATCAGACATGACGTAATATCGGAAGTTATTGGTTTTTTTTGCTTTTTTTTAAACGCTGCCAATACGCCATTATATGGTAGCTGTAACTTAGAAACACGTTCAGTAAGTTCTGTGGTCGTCCGGAAGACGTCAATCAAATACGTCTACATACGTCAATATGCATTGGAGGTACGTTACACAGAGGTTCAAAGCACGTTACTCATAGGTTAGAAATAAGTTTTGGGTACGCTAAGCATTACCTCGACGTGTTTCGACTTATGAGTAACTTACAAGTAACGTGTGTCGACGTGTGTCAACGATCGCATAACGTGCCTACAACTTATGGCCAGCGTAGCAGAACGTGTGAGTCATACGCTGGCATACGTCGTAAAATTTCAAGCATGCTGAAATTTGAGGACAACCACAAAGTACAACGATGAAAGCCAGCGTACTACGACATATGGCAGTGATTTTCAGCATGCTCTTAACGTATACAAACTTACCCATAACGTATTCGATGTGTGCTGGCATTTTAGCCCAATTTTGCATACGTCAGGCATACGTTGGCTAAATTGTCAAGGTGTGACAGGGCCTTAAGGATTGGGAGACTTAACGATAATGGGAACAACTAATGGAGTCGAATACAGGCAAATCCTTGAGGAGAACCTGCTTCAGAGTGCAAAAGACCTCAGACTGTGGTGACGATTTACATTCCAACAGGACAATGACCCAAGCATACAGACAAAGCAACAATGGAATGGCTTCACAACAATAACGTGAAAGTCCTTGAGTGGCCCAGCCAAAACCCAGACTTGAATCCCATCGTGAATCTGGAAAGACTTGAGCAATGCTATTTACCGACGCTTTCCATCCAACTTGACAGATCTGCAAGGAAGAAAGGGAGAAAATCTCCAAATTCAGATGTGCAAAGCTAATACAGACATACTCAAGAAGACTTAAAGCCGTATTCACTGTGAAAGGCACATCTCCAAAGTACTGAATCAGGGGGTTGAATAATTATTGACACAAGACATTTCAGCTTTTTATTTTTAAGTAATTTGTGAAAAATTTCGAAAAAGTTTTCACTTTGTCATTATGGGGTATTTTGTGTAGATCGGTGATATGGAAGGACAGTACTCAAAACATGGAAGTGCAGTACCTACCGCTCATGTGCGACCATATGATCCCATCGAGCGTGAACATTGAAAACAAAGCGTTGCGACCACATATCATACTTAGGTACAAAAAAAAGAGAGGAAGGCATTGCTAATTGAGGTGCTAATACCAGTGATTTTGGACTAAACGATGCAGAAATCAAGAAAATCACAAAATACCAAGACCTCAAGAATGAAGTGAGAAGATCCTGGAAGCTGAAGAATGCCAAAGTTGTACCAGTAATAGCTGGACCGACAGGATTGATGACAAAGAACCTCACAGAGATATTAAACATAGGGGCAATACCCCTGGGCACTCACCAGGTAGTGGCTGGATAAGATAACCAGGCAACCACTGGTAGGCATGGATGACCCACAAAATATATAATGCAGAAGAAAGTAAATACCTATGGATTACTTTTACTCTCATGAACAAATCTTGGTAGATCATGGGTGATGAAGGTTGTGGTCAAGATTTATCGAAATTGTGTGTGTGGTTTCAGAAAAGAAAGCACATACATATTTTGGGAGGGGCACCCCCCCCCCATAGAACCACTTAAACTCCAATTTTTATTAATGGCGAGAACAACTTTGGTGTATCATGGGTGTTGAAGATGGTCGGCAAGTTTCATCGGAATTGCATATGTAGTTTCTAAGAAGAAGGCAAATGCATATTTTGGGGGGCAACCCCCCTCTCCCATAGACCTTCCTCTATTCCAATTTTTTTATGTCGTGAACAAACTTTAGAACATCACGGGTGGTGAAGATGGTGGTTAAGTTTCATCGAATTGTATGTGTCATTTTGGAGGAGAAAGCAAATACTTATTTATTTATATTTTTGGGGGGCAACCTCCATTAAATCCTCTTAGAGCAAGATTTTTCTAATGTCATGAACAAACTTTGGTAGGTCATGGGTGATGAAGGTTGTCATGAAGTTTAATCAGAATTGTGTGCGTAGTTTAAGAAGAAAGCAAACACATCTTTGGGGAGCTAACACACTCCCCCACCCCCACCCACAGAAACTGCCTCTGTAGACCCTTTCAGACCTCTTCTTTTTAATGCTATCACGGGATCACGGGTGATGAAAGTTGTGGTCACTTTTCAATGAAGTCGTATGTGTAGTTTCTGAGAAGTTGCAAGTATTTGCGGATGGACGGATGGACGCATTGATGGACGGACGACTCCCCGGAACTACTTTACAGGTGTGCTAAAAGCCATCCCTGGGAATATTAATGCAAACGAATTACAGTTGGAAGCTGTCCGGGGTTCATCGACGATCCTGAAGAGAGCCGTCGACACAAAACTTTGAGAACATTAAACTTTACAGCTTGGTCCATGAATCGTGACCCCTTTCTGAAATGAAGGTGGATGCTTTGAGTCCACCCTGGGAGGACTCCATTCCACATTCTGAAATCCACATATGTAGATACCAATCAACGACACACACACACACACACACACACACACACACACAGCCTTTTATTAGTATATGTATCACACACACACACACACACACAGCCTTTTATTAGTATATGTATCTTCTTCTTCTTCTTTCGGCTGCTCCCGTTCGGGGTCGCCACAGCGGATCATCCATATGATCCGCATCGTGATTTGGCACGTTTTACGCCGGATGCCCTTCCTGACGCAACCCTGGTCGCCTCTTACGACACAGGGATATGGTACACATATTTTAACCGGGGTATACACCAGCCCAGTATACTGGTACTCATTTCGCCGACCTCGGAAGGATGACAGGCTGAGTCAACTCCCTGGTGTATTAATTCAGTGGCTCAACGGGGCTTGAACTCAGGACCTTTTGGATCCCAAGCCACTGCCCTAACCACTGCGCCAACACCAGGCTCATATATATATATATATATATATATATATATATATATATATATATATATATATATATATATATATATATATATATATATATATATATATATATATATATATATATATATATATATATATATATATATACATTTTTTTATTAGGTGTAATATTGCACCTTTCCATGCTTGTGGTTTTTCTGGGAAAATATCAATAAATTTAGCACGACTGTCCTATTTCAACATCTGCATGACTTGTTTGTGGTCTACAATTTCCTCGTGCATTACTCACAGTTAATTTTGGAGGGCGAAGTGCCTTCTCTGCCAGCCAATAACCATTCCACGTTAAATTGCAATAATTTCCTTTCCTTGTGGCATCTTGATTATAACCGAGTCTCACCAGCTGCTTCACAGCTTTATAAAACACATGCTTTGCAGTGCAAGAAAGGGATATTCATTTCCAGTTTGGCTGTAATGTCCAAACACGTTGGTTATATGGTGTTGACCGATATTGTCATCAAATGTAGTTGTACAGAGGCAGATTGCAGATATTGAAAGTGGTAGTGAACAAAACCTCCAAAGAAGTAAAAAAAAATATTGCCAACAATTTAGAGAATAATTTGTAGAGAAAAAAAACATGCTCATTTATATTTTCAATGATGCTATAATTGTGTAATTTAATCAACAAAAGATTTCATTACAGTTGTGTTTTTTATTGTTTTCATTTTTCTCATCGTCCTCCCTCCCCCCCCCATCCTACCCCCAAGTCTTGACACACTACATTGGTTGTATGGATGATGCAAACTAATTTGTGTCCAGTAAATCTTTACATATGCAATACAATGGAGCAGCCACGAGCGGAATCTCCAGTAAGTGATGCACTACACTTTCAACTGTATTGTCTGTGTTCAATTTTTAACAAAATAGGTTTCAACAAGAAACTGTTGCCTGACAGCAAATAAATTATGTTTTAGACTGTGGAGAGAAAGGGTATTAAATAAGAACACAAGTTCCAAAATTTCTGATACCATGTATTGTACTTAATTTGTGTAATGCTCAAAAATTGGAAGAGGGATGTCATGGCAGAGGTTAGAGTCATCAGCAAATAGATAAAGGGGGATTTTCCAGAGTCAGAGATCATTGATGAATATCAGGAATACCACTAGGCCCAGAACACAGCTGCTGCCTTGGGGAACTCCAGCCTTGACAGGGAGAGGAGATGAAAGGATTCTGTTGAGTGCACTTTGGCTATGAGAGTAAACGAAGTCAGTCAGCCATGTGTGGGTTTGGCCTTGGATGCCATAGACAGATTTTGGTGAGTAAGGCAGGATGGCAGACTGTATCAAAAGCACAAGATATGTCCAGAGAGATAGCTCTGATCTCATTGATCTCATTGAGTTGGGAGAGTAGGAGCAGCATGTCCAAGGGAAAGTGACCTGGTCTGAAACCAAATTGGTGATTTGAGATGAGGTTGTTCCATCCATCCATCCATCCATTGGGACCATACTCTGTGCAGAGTATTGGTGCTGCCTAAGCAGTCTCCTTGGCCATTGGACACAATCCTGGACAGGTCGCCACTCCGACAGAGGATACCAGCAAGCTGGCACTCATGTTGCTGACCTCAGAAGGATGACAGGCAGAGTCAACCCCACCTGGTATCAAATTCAACAGCTGAGTGGGATTTGAGCTTAGGATCCTCAGATCGCAACCCCATCACCCTAACCATTAAGCCAACACCAGGCATAGGTTGTTGGAGAAAAGGAATAATTTCATCTCAACTGTGATGATGGATTAAATGACATTGCTGATGATTTGAAGTAAGATGATGGTTCTGGAGTTAAGGGGTTCAGTTTTTACACCTTTTTATGTAATACAGTGATGTTGGTGGATTTCCAGTGAGATGGAAGATGATCCCGTGCAAATGTCAGGATGAAACGGGCAGAGAGATGATTTGCAAAAGCAGTGGAGCAGGTTTTTAGGACACGCGAACTGATGCCATCCGGTCCAATCGCATAGTCAGAGTTGAGGGTTGAAATAAACTTCTTCACCCTCTCAGGTGCAAAAGACACAAAGTCCAGGAGTAGTTGGACACAACAGAGAAGGTTGGGTACCGAGACTGAGGGGTTGGGGTCACAAGATTTGGAAGCAAACACAGAATTGAGGCATTCAGCCTTCATGATGAGCAGAGCCAGCTGTGCTGCTGTTTGAAAAGAGGGAAGGGATGGAAGAGGAACATACACCAGAGACCGACGAAACAGGGCACCACCAGGTTTAAGAGGAGAGACACAAGCTTGAAAGTCTTTGTTTTATCTCTTGAACTTACAATTGTATTGCTTCTTTGACTCTCGAATGGCTTTTAAAATATTATCACCATTGTAACTCTCATCTATTTGGCAGTCCCAATAGTGGGACAACTTAGCTAAATATAGCATAACAATTGTGCATTTTGTGAGGAAAGCATCAACTTTGGCACACGAGTTACCTAACATATTCTGAACAGATTTGGATATTGGGCCATCTCAAATTCAGCGGCTGATGGCTGTGGCAGCCATTTTCCACTGCCATCAAAAATTTTGAGATGGCCCAATATCCAAATCTGTTCATAATATGATAGGCTACCAGTGTGCCAAATTTGGTGCTTTCCTCACAAAATGCACAATTGTTATGCTAAGTTGCCCCACTACAAGTGAAAGTCACACTTAAAATACACCACAATCAAAACAAACGTGTTTTTGTTGCCTTTATCATCAAAAGACACCAATATTTTCAGCAGATACTAAATATATTTAAATTTTACTCCAATATTTAATTACCATATCAGCCTTGCTCTTGTGTTTGTCTTTTTTTTTTGAACTCACTTATGTTGTTGCTTGTTAGCTTAAGCTGTTGATTGCAGCTAGATACAAGGACAAACAATTGTTTTCACACTTGAAATTCCAACTTTATCATTTAAGTGCTCATAAAGGTTGTTTTATGTCCTGAATCAATGTGACAGAACTACTGAAGATAAATATATAGGGTGTGTTTTGATGTCAACATGAGCTTATGGGTGCATAATGGAAATGATTACTGAAGTGCATTCATGTTATTACAGAAGTCATTTAAATACTTTGATTTGTCATGAGGTTTCACAAACAATAAAGCAAGGTTCGAAAAACTACAAGCCTGTGTAGGAGGTGGCTCAATTTCACTTCAAAGCCAATTCTTCAACTTGGCTGATTGGATTCATTAAATGTGAATAAACCATAATATTAAATTTAATCTACGGTATTTTAGAAGTTCCTGAAAACATACATGTAAATTCGAGATTTTAATTTAAATATTGAGAAAAAAAACAAACACTGTGGTGTTTTGCCTCATTGTAATGTAATCAAATGTAAGACATTGCAGTCAGGGCACATCAGATGAGATGCCATACCGGAGTGTTATGAAAGGAACCGGGTGAGGCATTCATGAGATGAAACGCAATGAAAGTTCCTCTTCATGTCGAATGGATTTTTGGTATTTCTCTCGATTTCTTCATACCTCAATGCAAATAAGACCGTGCCCCACAAAGTCACCGGAGCCACCTAAACATCGAAAGATAATGAGCTCAAAGATCAGATGCCAGTGATGTCTTCATAGTGCTTACATTTCAAGTTGTCAACCGTAGAAAATAAGAATCTTTTAGATTGTTCAGATTGAGGGCTATGAAATTTGACCGATCAATTTGACCTGCAAGTGAAGTGTATCTGCAAGGTGATGACGACTTTGACATTTCTGATGAGAAATCCACCCTTCAAAGATGGTTTTAAGAATGCGAGAAGTCTGGAGACCCCTGGAGCCCAGCCATGATGACAGGACTCTCAACACCTGCCAATCTTACATTGCATCTCTTTGGTCTCCCTTATCTTGCCATGTAAAATGACAATTTATGTATTGTGAATAATTATGATGTAACTCATATTGAAATGAACATTTCAATGTCAGGCAAAAAAAGATATTATTTCTGAATTACTTGATTTCTATACCAAACAACATAAATCAGTTTGTAATATTTTACTAAGAATGTGAGAGTAGTCGGTGTTCTGAGGATATGCCAAAAAACATAAAATATGATACAAGATGAATGAAGATAGGATCGACTGTTTAACCCCCAATGAGGACTTTGTTGCCAAATGTCTCAACCAGATTTGTTTAAGGTCTCTCTCCACAAGCATGTTGGAGGTCTCCCTCGACAAACATAATATAAACACTTGAGGTCCTGTTGACATGAATAAACCAAATACTCAGAAGAATGATTTTTTTGCCACATGAAAATCTATTTTACCTGGTATGTAACCTTGATTTTGAATAAATTCAAAACATGTTCAATTACATTAAATTAAATGCAAGTTGCTGACAAATAACTTGTCATTCTGAGTAAAATTAAATACAACTGTCATTACCTTAAAAATGGTGTTGGTTGATGGCTTATATGGCTGAAGAATATAATACTTGCGATGCACAGTTTAAAGGCCCTGTCACACACCTTGACGTTTTAGCCAGCGTATGCCGACGTATGAAAAATAACGTGCCTACAACTTATGGCCAGCGTATGCGGAACGTGTGAGTCATACGCTGACATACGTCGAAAATTTTTGAGCATGCTTACAATTTGTCGACGAGCTCGGTGTACTACGACATATGCCAGCATGCTTCAGCGTGCTCTTAACGTATACAAAACTTACCCATAGCGTATTCGACGTGTGCCAGCGTATTCGGCAAATTTTTCATACGTCGGCATACGCTGGCTAAAACGTCAAGGTGTGACAGCGGCTTGACACTTCGCTATCTAGTGCGGTTATGATTTGAATCGTCGAGCCGCAGCCTATTAATAGCCTATGCCACGTGATCGCCGGTGATACGCTGCCGCACCCTCTGCATAAGTTAGACTATCGTTGGGCATAGGTTGTGAATGCCGACAACACACTCAGCATTCGTTGATATAAGTTATCTATATGTTATCGAAACGTTCTGTGTACGTTACTAATACGTGATGGATACGTCCAACTCGTTATGAATACGTCCAAAACTGGAAAAAAAAACATCAATAGTTCAGCATACCCCAGCGTTTTACATATGTACGCCATATGCTCAATACGATGTATACCTTGCCATACGCTGGCTAAAACGTCAAGGTGTGACAGGGCCTTTAGTGAAGGATTTCCTTGAGGGCTGTTGCATAAACAACCCTTGGAAAATCCTCAAGTAAGGATTTCTTGAAGGTTGACGAAATCCTTTAGGAGCCATTGCTATGCAAGGCAACCAATCATATTAGAGATGGAGGAAGAGGGGTCCGAAAGCTCGATGGCGGTGAAGCGATCCACAAATTGGCTTCAGGAAGAGACAGAAGCATAGTGGAGGCTTTTCTCAAGCACAATAAAGACAATCCATTGTATTTGTATGATGTGTGTTGTTGAAGTACTTTTGTGTTTCCAAGTTCAAGTACTTTTTATAAAGTGTATAATTGTTCAGAATCCTTCAATTTGCATAAAACCTGGGTCTACAGGGTAAACCCGGACTCCCACCCCTCCCCCTTCCGAGTCAAACGAGACCCCACACGTCTCCCCATGACACGATGTGAGATTGACGAGTTATGGACCGAGTAACATGCCACCTTCAATCTATTTATTACATACAGAGTTGGCCTTTTTTCCTTTAATCATCATCGGTGTCAATTAAATTGGTATCTAAAATAACCTGAACACGAAGTATTGTTCGCACCATGAAAGTACCACTACACCAGCACACAGACGAACAACTCGTTCACCTGCACCTGCAGTCCCTGCACCAGCACATACCTTTACATTGACCTGAAATACCGTGCGAATGTCAGTTCAATGGAGTTTATAAATACAGTATTTAAAACATATTGTGGTGGATATGACTCCTGGGCAATCAACGATCTTTAGGAATTTTTCTATATATTCCTTATTATGTGCTTTAGATAAGAGGAATATCATCATAGATGTCAAGCAGGTAGAGGGGCCTCTGAAAACACGTTTGCGACATCTTGCGTGGTGATAATCGTCCTCTTTGTGACCAATTTCCATGAAGAGTGCACTTTGGAAACTCAAAGGTTGGCTTTTCAGGACAGTGGAAAGGGGGCGGGCGGGGGGTGAAGGTGCTCCCTTGAGTTTAAAGAAGGTTTTAAGGAAATCCTTAAGGAATATTCAAATATGCAATGATCCTCAAATTAAGGATGTTCTTAAGGGGAAATTTGAGGAAATATTGCAGTAAATCCTCAAATCTTTCCTGAAGAATGCTGTTTGCAACTGGGCCTAAACCCTTAAGCTGGTGAAGCTTTCACCCCTTGAGAGAAAACTCCAGATTATTAATTATGTCTTTTTATTTCTTGCAGTGAGACTGGCTGAAGATATTGTAGTCAAGACAGAGTACAATGGATGCAAAGTAAGAATGTTCATTATTGTGATATATTGGAATGCCAATATAGCTTTCTTGCAAGATGAGACGCTGTACTGTGACACACACAACATGTAAGCATGCAGGAGTCTGTGCTCACACGTATGTTGATTGGAACCTGTTGAAATTTCAACACGGTGATCAATAATGCAAGCAAATACACACCCTCTTGGTAAAGCATCTGAGTTTGAGTCAAAGGATGCCAGATGCAGCATTACTGCCTGCAGCATATTTGTTCAACCATCACACTAGGCACACGTCTGTGCATTCTTTCTGCTGCAGGCTAAGCTGCTGTGTACACACATGAGACATAACCACAGCTGTTACATGCAGACAGGCTCATTATTACTTTGATTAAATTTCTCCCCTTTGGTACTGAAATTGAATTCACAAAGCTAAACTCAGAATCATTCTCCAGGTTCTGCAATCCATATACTGTTTTGTGCTGATAAAGATTGTAGTGGGGTTTTCACAGAAATACATTCATCAAGGCAAAATGTTATTTAAAATGAAGATACAACAAGGTGTACACATACAGAGGAAACTGACAACAAAATAAAGATCCTGAGAGAGCTCAAACACTTAGGAGACGATGAAAGGACAAAGGCTCAAGTCCAACATTTCATCAATAGAGCACGGAGTCGTTTCAAATTGAGTAAACAGAGTGTGACAAAAGAAGGAATCCCAAAAATATAACTGAGAATAAAGACTATTCTATTACAGCCAGAAAAAAAAAATACAAATGATGTTGACATGTGCTTGTTTGCATTTACAACCAAAAGGATGGTGAAAGCAGTTACAGGATAAACATTTATAAGGATGGCAGCAAAATACAAGGTATAGTTTGCCCCATAACAAGTGATGCATGAAAATATCCAACCTGAAACAAAAAGCCATTTAAACTGAAATACGAAATACGTTTCCAAAATGCAGATGTACTAGAGCTGGTCATGACATTATTTATTTGTCACTTACATTCATATCTGTCCCGTTAAAACAGCAAAGACAACCTCAATCAATTCTTGATATATTTTTGCTGTATGGTATATTGTTACATCTGTTGGGTAGGGGGCAGCAACGAGATAAGGCCTTAACACTGCTTCTGTGCGCAGAGATTATTAGGATGTTTTGAACATGTATTAAGTATGTCTGGTAAGGGTAAGGTGTCCTTAGTATTGCTGCTGTGACATTGCGTTGTCCAGTTTTGATGATAGCTCAGGGAAGGAGTTTTGTCTTGACCTGTTATATATATCCTGTGAACTGGGTAATAAATTGGGTACAAGTACAAGAAAAGGATCGAGATGGTGCATTCCAATAACGACAAAGGGAAGGTGATTAACCCCTCCCCATGGCTGTCTGCTGGGGTACAGATGATTTGCCCATACTTGGGATGACTCCTGTTTAATGTTGAGCAGGACACTCATGAACATATTGCCTCGAAGAACAGATCCATATGGGGTGTGGCAGCAATCTGCCAGGATACAGGATGCTGGTGATTGATCTATGCTCACTAAAGGACCTAACCGTATTTGGCTTGGTTCCCCTCGAGCAACTGACCTTAGGGGTGTGGTTTGAGGGGTAGTGAAAAGAGATTAAAG
Organism: Eptatretus burgeri; assembly: GCF_056783735.1. Classification (NCBI taxonomy): domain Eukaryota; kingdom Metazoa; phylum Chordata; class Myxini; order Myxiniformes; family Myxinidae; genus Eptatretus; species Eptatretus burgeri. Next base: position 2,847,199 of record NC_140978.1, read on the forward strand.
CATGCGCCCCACGTTGAGATGTGGTCTTGCTGCTGAGACTTCAACTTTAGCTGCTTGAATTGTTTGCCTCTTTGCCTGGGATCTATATTCCTGTGCTCAGTGTCATATATATATATATATATATATATATATATATATATATATATATATATATATATATATATATATATATATATATATATATACATACATAAATACATATAAATACATACATATAAATACATACATACATATAAATATATACATATAAATATATACATACATACATATATATAAATATATACATATATATCTTCTTCTTCTTCTTTCGGCTGCTCCCGTTAGGGGTCGCCACAGCAGATCATCCGTGTGATCCGCAGTGATTTGGCACATGTTTTACGCCGGATGCCCTTCCTGACGCAACCCTGGTCGCCTCTTACGACACAGGGATATGGTACACCTATTTTAACCGGGGTATACACCGGCCCAGTACCCTGGTACTCATTTCGCCGACCTCCGAAGGATGACAGGCTGAGTCAACCCCCTGGTGTATTAATTCAGTGGTCCAACGGGGCTTGAACTCAGAACCTTTTGGATCCCAAGCCGCTGCCCTCGCCACTGCGCCAACACCAGGCTCAAACATATATATATATATATATATATATATTATATAAATATATAAACATATATATATATATTATATAAATATATAAACATATATATATATATTATATATATATATATATATATATATATATATATATATATATATAATATATATATATATATATATATATATATAAATATATAAACATATATATATATATATATATATATATATATAAATATATAAATATATAAACATATATAAATATATAAACATATATATATATATATATATATATATATATATATATATGTAATAAGCCTGGTGTTGGCGCAGTGGTTAGGGCAGCAGCTTGGGATCCAAAAGGTCCTGAGTTCAATCCCCGTTGGGCCACTGAATTAATACACCAGGGGGTTGACTCAGCCTGTCATCCTTCCGAGGTCGGCGAAATGAGTACCAGTGTACTGGGCCAGTGTATACCCCGGTTAAAATAGGTGTACCATATCCCTGTGTCGTAAGAGGCGACCAGGGTTGCGTCAGGAAGGGCATCCGGCGTAAAACATGTGCCAAATCACAATGCGGATCACACGGATGATCCGCTGTGGCGACCCCTAACGGGAGCAGTCGAAAGAAGAAGAAGAAGATATATATATATGTAATGAAAGCGAGAGAAAAACCTTCAGAGTGTCGGCTTTATTCCACTTGATTGAAGCCGCTTCTACTGGCACATCAGGGGATACAGGTGCAGCTAGGAGTACATATGTAGCAATGTATACATGTGCAGTAGATCACTGCAAAATAAATCAGCATAAGCACGGAGTCCGGTATACTCTCAATTCTCACGACCTTCAATTCACCACATTCTCCCCGTCTTTAAAATGTAACGAGAGGCCCAACTAACGCACCATGATTACTTCAGCGCTATAGGAGTATACATTTCAAGCAGCGCAAACTATTTAAACTACAGAAGCATACATGCCAAGCAGTGAGGATTATTTTGAGTTGTAGGAGCATGGTAATGAGCATTGATATATGATATAATGAGTATATAGGAGCATGAGCATCGAGGATGCCGATAATCCCCTTTACAGATCGAGTCGGCGAGGGGGTTTTATCCGTCGACCTCTCCGGGAGTAAATGGCGGTTTCACTTGAGGGAGGCTTCTGATCCTCTTGGTGAGCCTCGACTCGCACCAGGGATGACTCTTCGATCGCTCTCGGGTGGAACGCGGCAGCTCCGTCGCCACCATTCCCGGGTGGAGTTCCTGGGGGGGGGGAACACCTGGGGAGGGGATGTCAGAGGGAGGAGTGCCAGATGGTGGTGTACCTGCGGGAGGAGTACCTGAGGGAGCCAAATGGCGAACCGACACAGTGGTCTCCCTGCCATCAGGAAGTCTGACATGAGCATACTCTGGATTAGCATCGATGAGTTCGACCTCCTCCACCATGGGTTCATACTTGCTTTGTCGTACCGGGCGTTTCATGAACACTGTTCCGGGATAGGTTAGCCAGTTGGGCACCGTTTGGCCGTCAACATAACGTCGCTGATGAGTAAACATTCGTTCGTGAGGAGTTGCATTGGTGGACGGACAGAGCAAAGAGCGTATGGAATTCAGAGCGTCAAGAAGGGTAACCTCCCATTGCTCGGGGCCCAGTCCTCTCCATTTCAGCGCCAGAGTTACGGCTTTCCAAATGGTTCCATCATATCGTTCCACCTGCCCATTACCCTGTGGGTTGTAACCCGTCGTTCGACTAGTTGCGATGCCGTGCTCTAATAGGAACTGTTTTAGCTCGGCTGACATGAAACACGGCCCTCTGTCTGAATGTATGTACGAAGGTTTCCCAAACATAGCGAAGAGGTCAGACAGACATTTCACGACAGTGCCCGAGGTCATATCCGAGCACGGAAATGCGAAAGGGAACCTTGAGTATTCATCAACAACAGTGAATATGTATCTGTTGTCTGTCTCGGTCGGTAGGGGCCCTTTGAAGTCGATCTTTAGTCTCTCGAAGGGAGAAGTGGCCTTGATCAACCTGCCAGATGCCGCGCCATAGAATCTGGGTTTTAGTTCAGCACAAACAGGGCATGAAGCATTCATTTGTTTAATATCTTCAATAGAATAGGGAAGGTTTTGTCTGCGCACGAAATGTGCCATTCTGGTTACCCCCGGGTGGCACAGAGACACATGGAGGTCTTGCAAAGCCGACTGATTGTCGCCGAACAGTAGACCCGAGAGAAGGTATCTGCAGCAGGGTTTTCCCTCTGGGGCCGGTAAACTATGTCGTAACTATAGCAAGCTAGGTCTATCCGCCATCTCATAATTTTTTCATTCTTAATTTTCCCGTTATTTTTCCCATCAAACATGAATGCAATGGATCGCTGGTCCGTGACGAGTGTGAAGTGGTTTCCCAGTAAATAGTGTCTCCATTTACGTAGGGCTTCGACAATAGCGTACGCTTCCTTCTCTATTGCTGAGTGTCTGTGCTTGCTTCCAGAGAGAGTTCTCGAGAAGAACGCGACGGGTCATCCGGACTGATTAAGCGTCGCAGCTATCGCGTGATCGGAAGCATCCGTTTCCACCACGAACGGCACCGAGCTGTCGATCGATAATACCACGGAATTACCGATATCATCTTTGAGGCTGTGGAAAGCTTTTACAACAGCGGCATCTGGTGGGAAGTTTTTGCAATGCACTAGGGGATGTATTTTCTCGGAGTATTGGGAGATCCATCTCGCATAGTAAGCGAACATCCCGATCACCCGGCGCATTGTCTGCAGGTCCTGAGGTGGGGGTAGCTCACGAAGTGGGCGCAATCGTTCAGGATCGGGCTTAATCGTGCCGTCGGCTATTGTGTAGCCGAGAAGGTCAATTGACCTTGCCGAGAATACGCATTTCTCATAGTTGAGGGTCAGATTATATTTTCTAGCAATGCTCAAGAATCTGTCCAGATTCATATCATGTTCCCCTCGATCCTTACCGCACACCGTGACATTATCCACGTAAACAAAAGTGTCTTTGAGGTTTTCATCCGAGATGATGTCGTCCATAACTCGTTGGAAGCAAGCTACTCCATTGGTGACACCGAACGGAATCCTCCTGAATTGGTAGAGGCGTCTACCTGCCTGGAACGCGGTGTAAGGTTTGTCTTCCTCTCGTATGGGAATTTGATGATAGGCGCTTCGCAAATCGATGGTGCTGAATATTTTATAATTGGCCACGCGTTCGACCATCTCGTCTATGCGCGGCAAAGGGTAGGCATCGAGTTGGGTGAAACGATTGACCGTTTGGGAGTAATCGACAACCATTCGTTTCTTATTGTTCTCGTTGGTGGTCACCAACACCTGCGCGCACCATGGCGAATCGCTCGGTTCTATAATTCCTTCTTCCAGTAATCGCTTGGTCTCAGAAGTGATGAAGTTCATATCAGCAGTGGTATATCATCGCGATTTGATCGCTATCGGTTTACAGTCCGGCGACAAGTTAGCAAACAGCAGGGGGGACGATACCTCTGTGGTGGTCAAAGCATTTAAAATTAGACGAGGTTTGCTTCCTCCAAAGGGTATTTCGACGCTCGTGTGCTGCTTGAGGACATTATGACCCAGAATTACATCTGCGCATAAATCACGAAGCACCAGTACCCTTACATTCCGATGCGTGCACCCTTTTACGTCCAATTCAACATTGCAGTACCCTCGTACGCGGGACTGTAGTGATGTGGCGGCCATGCATACCGTATTGTCTGTCGGGTGGATCTTCCATATCCTGCCCTTTGCTAGTGAGCTGTTGACGAAACTCTCAGAGCTACCGGTATCAATCAGTGCCTCAGCCATATGCCCGTTAATTCGCACGTTGATGATAACCTTGGATAGATTCCCCGGTGAGGCTGCAGTTAGTTTCTTTTGTGAGTAGAGAGCCGCAGAGTGGGTTTATTTCTCCTTAGAGTAGATTTGCATACCCTGGCATAATGCCCTTTCTTGTCACAATTCATGCATGTGGCATCTCTGGTGGGGCATTTGTTGCGGAGGGGGCTTTTATACCCACAAAAGAAGCATTTACCAACCGAAGTAGTTGCTGAGGAGTTTGACGAGGTCTGGATATCCGATTCCTCGGGTTTTTCTCCATCCTCAGTGTCAGGGGTGCCCTGAGGGGTTCCTTGAGTTTCCACCGTAGCAGCGTTCATTAGCAGCATCGGTGTCCCATATGACTCAGATTGCTGCTGTGCCATATCCATTGCACGAGCCTGGTCGGCTACCTTTTCAAGAGTGGGTTGCGCTTTCTCCAATAAGCGTTGCCGTTTGGGGGCTGACCTGAGCCCTTGGATGAATGCCTCTCTGGTCGCTTCATCTCGGTGTTCCTCGGCGGTTACGGCCCGGAAACTGCAGTCTTTTCCCAACTGCCTCAGAGCTTGCAGGAACTGATCGATTGTCTCCCCGGCTGCTTGCTTGCGTGTGTTGAGAAGATGTCGTATGTACACCTCGTTCTTGCGCTTCACGTAGAGCGCCTACAGCACGTCGATCGCTGCATCGTAGGTGTCACACTCCGAGAAGAGCCTGAATACACTGGGCGAGACATGATTCACAAGGGCGGCCAATTTGTCGGCTCTCTCTTCGATGATGGTCAGATAGTGTGAGAAGGAACGGAACCAATGCGACCATTTCATTTCCGAGTCAGTAGCGTTTGGGTCTGCGTCGAACCTCTCCGGTTTGTAGATCTTGTCCATCGTTGGTTGAGAGAGCCGAGGGAATCAAGTGGAATAAATTGTAATGAAAGCGAGAGAAAAACCTTCAGAGTGTAGGCTTTATTCCACTTGATTGAAGCCGCTTCTACGGGCACATCAGGGGATACAGGTGCAGCTAGGAGTACATATGTAGCAATGTATACATGTGCAGTAGATCACCGCAAAATAAATCAGCATAAGCACGGAGTCCGGTATACTCTCAATTCTCACCATTCAACGAGCACCAAGTGGACCGCCGCCGTAAATGACAATGCCCCAGGGACAATCCCACCCGACCGCGTGGAATCTTGGCTTTATCTATCCCGTGCACGAGCCGCGCGACATGTGATCTATCCCGTGCACGAGCCGCGCGACAATCTGCCAGGATACAGGATGCTGGTGATTGATCTATGCTCACTAAAGGACCTAACATATTTGGCTTGGTTCCCCTCGAGCAACTGACCTTAGGGGTGTGGTTTGAGGAGTAGTGAAAAGAGATTAAAGCATGCGCCCCACGTTGAGATGTGGTCTTGCTGCTGAGACTTCAACTTTAGCTGCTTGAATTGTTTGCCTCTTTGCCTGGGATCTATATTCCTGTGCTCAGTGTCATATATATATATATATATATATATATATATATATATATATATATATATATATATATATATATATATATATATATATATATATATATATATATATTAATAAACATATATATATATATATTATATATTATATATATATAAATATATATTATATAAATATATATATATATATATATATATATATATATATATATATAAATATATATATATATAATATAAATATATATATATATATATATATATATATAAAAATATATATATATATATATATATAAATATATATATATATATATATATATATATATATATAAACATATATATATATATATATATATATATATATATATATATATCTTCTTCTTCTTCTTCTTTCGGCTGCTCCCATTAGGGGTCGCCACAGCGGATCATCCGTATGATCCGCATAGTGATTTGGCACATATTTTACGCCGGATGCCCTTCCTGACACAACCCTGGTCGCCTCTTACGACACAGGGATATGGTACACCTATTTTAACCGGGGTATACACCGGCCCAGTACACTGGTACTCATTTCGCCGACCTTGGAAGGATGACAGGCTGAGTCAACCCCCTGGTGTATTAATTCAGTGGCCCAACGGGGCTTGAACTCAGGACCTTTTGGATCCCAAGCCGCTGCCCTAACCACTGCGCCAACACACCAGGATATATATATATATATATATATATATATATATATATATATATATATATATATATATATATATATATATATATATATATATATATATATATATATATATATATATATATATATATATATATATATATATATATATATACAGTCTCGCCATCTTTCGTTCTATCCATGGAGCGATGTGATTAGCTGATCGTTGACAAGTGGTTTCAATGCGCCATGTTGCCCTCCATTTTAACAGCTTGACTGTGCTCAAGGAATACAAGGAAGCCTGTCTCACCCATTGCTCAGACATCAGAATGAAACTCTTCATCGCTAAAGAGAGCTACTCAAGAGAGGTCGAAGGACAGCTGAAAGGGAAATGAAACAAGTTGAGCAGGCTGATGACCTCACCAGCATTGTTCCTATTCCGTCCTGCCATGATATGAAGGATAAACTGCTCAGAAAGTTCTACAACATGAAGCTACACATCTTTGCATTGAAGCAACAAGCCATTTGAAAGCAGAGAATACAAGAATCGAAATCTGAAGGCAAACTCGGCAGTAAGAGTGTGGCCATGTACGTCGTCATGAAAAAATCTCAAATGATCTGTTTCCACTGCTGACTTTTCTACGGTGTTCATGTTGAGCACTAAGATTCCAGGCCACCATTGCTTAACCATTGCCAGCAATCAAAAACAATATATATATATATATATATATATATATATATATATATATA
>NC_140978.1:2859500-2879500 GCF_056783735.1 Eptatretus burgeri
TGATGTGAAACCTCTCCTTTTCTTCAACAGCCTCGTCTCAGATCACCAATTTGGTTTCAGATGAGGTCACTCCAACTTGGACATGCTGCTTCTACTCACCCAACAATGGATGTTGGCCCTCAATGTCAGACATAAGCTCAGGACCGTCTCTCTGGACATACCTCTTGCTTTTGATAGTCTGGCATCCTGCCTTACTCTCCGACTGGTCTGCCTGTTCCATCCAAGGCCAACTCCACACATGGCTTACTGCCTTCTTCTACTCTCTTAGCCAACATGTGGTTCTCAACGGAATCCTATAATCTCTTCACCCTGTCGAAGCTGTAGTTCCCCAAGGCAGTGATCTCGGCCCAGTACTATTACTGATGTTCATCATTGATCTCTCCGATTCTCTGGAAAATCCTCTTTATCTGTATAATGATGATGATCCACTCTCTGCTGTGACATTCTTCAACCTTCAGAAAGACAGGCTGCAGCTTCTTCACCCTCTTCAACCTTGAAAAAAATCACAAGCTGGTCAAACACTTGTAATATGTCTTTCCATTCTGACAAACCCTGCGTCAGAGTGGTGACCCATCCCGGATTGTGCCCAATAGCCCAGGAGACTGCTATGGCAGCAAAGATGCTCTGTACAGAGTATGGTCCCAATGCAATGGAATGGAATTCAGACAAACTTCATACTCTCACTGTCTTTCTCCAAAAGAATAGTCTGGCAAACCCTTGTATCGGCCTTGATAAAATCCACACTCAAACTCCTGGGTCTCACTGTCAGCCATGATCTTTCTTGGGCAAGCCACATTTCAAAGTTGGCCTCCAGAGACAGCCGCCGACTGGGCATCCACTGTCGTACAAAGGCCTTCCGTGGCAAACCTGAACTCCTATCCACCCACAAGGCTTTCATCCGCAACTTGATGGAATGCTGCTCTCCCCTCTGTGCTGGCTCACCTGCCTCACATCTTGCTCAGCTTGATGCCATGGCAATCAAAGCTATTAAAATTATTGGAATCACCCATAATGAAGCTGTGTGGATCAGTGCGACCACTCCTTGGCATTTTTCACAAGATCTTGGCTATTCGTTGTTCACCTTGGCGTCTTGGTTTTCTGTAGGTTTTCTTGGCATATAGGTTTTCCATTATCATCGCTTTTCCGAAACCTTGTGAATTATTGGCTTTTTTCATTGGCTCACCTTGGCATTTATGAAAATGAGGAGTGGTCACACTGGTGTGGATGGGCCTATCACTTCCCCATCGCAGACAGGTCGGTGGTCTGTCTGTCTTCCACCACCTCCTTTCTGGTCTTACAGCCTCTACTATTTATGTGCCCCCCCCCCCAGGTTTCCATCACTCAAAAATCTGAAACCAAGCAGCCCAAAACTTTGTATGCATACCATGGGAACTACGAGGGAGTGAGTGAATGAAAACTGGGTATTCGGGTAAATTTAAACACCCCTTTTGAATATAATTAACTGGGTGCTCACAATGAAAAAACAAAAAAAGCCATACCCTTGGTCAGCCTGCTCTCCCTCGCAGGGGTCCTAAGTCACCATTTTGTTTAGCCTGCTCCAAAATGCCTTGCCTTGGAACCACGATGCACTCTCATGGACCAATTAAAGTATATAATCAAAACCTGTTTATGGATTTGAGGATCGGAGCATGTGGACTAATTAAGTGTTGAAATCTAGAGTGAATTCTGAAAATTTAAAATAACTAGTGTGGGCCCGTACGTGCGTGCCCGGACGTGCGTGGCCATATGTGCAAAAGAAAAAAAGAAAAGAATAATTGTGACATCAATTGTGAGGTCATAGCATCGTGTCCTGTCATTGGTTTGGTAAATAAATGGCCATAACTTGGGAACCACTTGTCCGATTAATATCAAACCTTGAAAAGGCACATTCACAGGGCCCCAGCAATATACCTGGCAAGTTTCAATGAGATTGGACCAGTGGTTGTCGAGAAACAGCGGTCGCAGTCAGACACACAGACACACAGACACACAGAGATTGCTGGAATTATAGATAGATTAACAATTCTTATAACCAAGCATATTTATGTATTTACTTTAAACAGATGTTTGGTACTACAGAACTTTAATATGGATACAAACAAACACGACATAATAGTGACCGAAGCTTTTCGTGCTGCACTCTTCAGGGTAAAAATCGCAGCAAGTGAAGAAGGAAGTGAAGGCGTGTGCTTTATACGCAGGTCTCAATAAGGTAGACGCTGATTGGTTCAACCGTAATGACGTCACAGTTAATCCAAACTCCCATTGGTCGGCTCATCTTCTTCACCTCGAGCTCCCATTGGCTGGAGCAGAGTTCGTTGATGATGGACGTTTGCAACCACATCCTGGAGAGAGAGGGGATGGGTTTCCCCAAAATTCCATTCAACATTTGTTACCGTACTTCCCTTGATCTTTCCATGCTGAAAGAGACACAGAGATCGTACAAATTCCTTTTGACGACATAGTATTGGATCAGTGGGAAGGATGAAGGTTGCTTCCAACATACGTAAATTAAACGAGCTCCTACTTCGGCTCAATATCCTGAACATATCTGCATTGTACTGGTCTGCACAGATAGGGTTGGCAACCAGGTGCAGTGCAATGGCAGATGAAGCATGTGCAGTGGCCGGTGGTTGCTGAATATTTCTACATGCTCGCACTGGTTGTGTTCCAACTCTCACAATCTTTCTTCGAATCGCCAAGGGGATGTGTTGTTTGATCTGATCAGCCAATCTTGGTGTTGTGCGGCCCACGTACCGAGCTTCAGATTGGCACTTAAACGCATTAACAACATTGCTGGTTTGCGAGCTGGGTAGCACATCCTTGTTGACTGACATCAGCAAACGGCGAGAGGTAAAGATTACTCGGAGTTGCACAGCCAGAAACGTGTTGGACACAATATGTTTGATTTGTACTTCAAACCTTCGTGATGATTGCCCTTTCCACGGCATCCTGATATAGACTGGACATTTGTCCGGACCAATCTTGCGATCTTTTGTCGTGTTTAGAAACTTGTGTATGAGGTGGTGAAATTGTCAAATAATAGCTCAGAAATTGTCCTGCGGAAATATTTTGTTATTTTTCTCTGGAATCAAAACCATAGCATCTCTTATTGTAAAGAATTGACAAATGAGTGCAAACAAATAAGAAAGCCAATATGACTTTTTTCTCTCTCTCTTGAAGAAGGCAAATCAACAAGAGATTGCAGATTCCTCTTGTACAAAATCAGAACTGACTCCACTGAGAGTAGAATTGCAAACTATAACTTTGTGGAAATCGCATTTTGACTGTTCATGAGTTTTATAAAAAGTGCCTAATTTCCATTATTGTGATTCACAAAGGCATTTTATGTACTTACAAACTAAGATTAGGCCATTATTTTCCACTTAGGCTTTGGATATCCGATTACTTCAGCATCATTAAAGAAACATAAAATATTGATGACACCATGTTTCATAAGGTTTACACAAGAAATGAAAATATAATGTAAGAAAAGTCATTAAAATGATTATATATATATATATATATATATATATATATATATATATATATATATATATATATATATATATATAATTATTTTTTTTAAAGAAGAAGAAGGCAATTGCAACCAAAAGAAAAACTAGATCGACTCTGCTAATTTAAGCAAAAAAGCAAAAGCATATCCGGTCTCAGGCAACATTTCACCAGGTTCACAGCCGGCTTCCTTAGCCCTCAGGAACAATAGACTCTTAAAGGAGTCGATCGAGCTTTTCTTTTGGTTAGAAGTGCCTTTTTCTTTAAAAATGTGTAATCCCAACTGCCCCAATTATATATTGTTACGGCTGTGGAAATTCGCATTACACCATGAAGTGCCCGTAGGTGAGATATCTCGAAGTACATGTGTAGTTAGCCCCAAACCCGTTGTATAGAGGGAATTTATGTGATTCATACGGGCTGTGACGCTTTGAGATAGCCATTTTTTCTGTTCTATCTTTATTTTGAACCAACCACGCTCCAACCCTCAGACAACAACAAAAACGCCAACAGCCACGACCTTTACCTTCACAACTCAATCCAGCAAACATCACATCACCGCCATTCCCAACGGCACCATGACCATCAACTACCACCGAGGACTCTCCACCACCTTCACCTCTCTCCTTCTACGGCCATTCCCACACCACCTGTGAACACTGAACGTCGGGCTGTCTCGAGCCCGTTCGGCGATTGGTGCCGAACGCACCGAGCCGCGAGCGCAAATAGCGGCCTTTCCGAGGGATAATTCGGATCAAGAACGCTACACGCCCACTTCCCCTCCGTCCAATTAACAAGCGCGGAGTGGCTTGGCCCCGCCTCCAGGCGTGTCTGTGTGAAATCGATATATGCAAATTCTAGGATCAGGGGAGATTCACGCCCCCTTTCCTCCGACCAATGGGCGAGCGTGGCTCCGCCCCCGAGGTCATCCTGATCCGGATATTTGCATATTAGCTGCTCCTGCCGGCCTATAAGAAGGCGAGCGCAAGGCTAATGAAGTGAGTCGAGTCATCGGTGTGGCAGAGAGTCGAGTCGGGTGGCGAACTCAGTCGAGTCGGGTGGCGAACTCAGTCGAGTCGGGTGGCGAAGTCAGTCGAGTCGGGTGGCGAAGTCATCGGTGTGTCATCGAGTTGGGTTCTGGAGTCGGCTGAGAAGAGTTGCGGGAAGAGGCAAAGGAGCTCGGGTCCGAGGCGAGAGGGACGGCGGTCGGCGACGAGGCCGCGGTGTGGGATCGCTCATTGCGGGACCCAAGCCAACCAGCCATTCTCCTCCCCCAGGGCATCAACAATTCCCCCTTTCCCCCGCGCTGAAATAGTGCAACAAAGGGGGCCCCGTTCCTACCCCACTCCAAACGTCGTGCCAACGAAACCCGCCAAGGAGCACGGAGTCGGGGCACAGCCACGCGGCCACATCTGCGGCTCGTCCGCCAACGCGTCACGAGGACGCGGGTAGGACCCCCCCGGTCTCGCGGACCTGGCCGCTCCTCCAGGTCACACGCACAATTGGCCTACAGGCCTGTCTGTCCCCTTGTCTATGAGGGTGGCTTCTTTCCATTGCTTTTGTGTAAATGTGTGTTGGCGCCGTCTGTAAAGTAGAACTGTATAAGTGTTGCCGTGTGTGCGCGTAGTCGGTAGTAAATCTGCGTCATTGTTGCTTTTGTTTTGGTTGCTCAATGTGCATTTTGACTGTTGGCTGTATATGTGTGCTTTCCGTGTGCCGGGAAATAAATGTGCTTTGTGTGAACTGTTTTCCCGTTTCGCTTCATCTTTTCTTTATTGACCCTCCATCTTGCTTCACGTAAAGGGTTCGTAGTGGGCTTAATATGCCCGGTAATTAATCGGAACCGTCGAGGCTGACGATAACACCGCTCGGTTATCACTGTAGCACGGAACCGACCGCTTAAGCGGTTCATGTCCGGAGTCGGCCTGTGGTGTGTTACGATCGCCCGGTCGACCATCCATGCAGGTACTTAGGTAGATCAAATTTGGAGAGCAACCCTATCCTGCGTGGGTGGGCAATTGGCACGGTCGTGGTGGGGTCAAACCCCCACCCGTGACTAGATCCCGGCGTTGTTCCGAGAGGGTCACGACTGAATTGTCCGTCCGGTGGGCGACGTGGTCGCGAACGTGGCCGTCCGCATTCCGCGGGCGCGAATTCGCATATATATATATATATATATATATATATATATATATATATATATATATATATATATATATATATATATATATATATGTATATATATATATATATATGTATATATGTATATATATATATATATATATATATATATATATATATATATATATATATATTTATATATCACAATTTAGAGACAAACTTAGGGTCGTTTTCAGAATACTGACCTCAAATGGTGGACCATTTGAACCAAGGATATCTCATCCTCACATAATACATCTGTTTCAATCTTCAAACATGTTAAATATGAGATACATTACTGATCGTGATTGAACCACAGGTCGAATTGGTAGAAATGTAGTGTTTCACTAGATAAATTGTCAGCGATTTAAATCAAGAGCCAAATGATTTCCAATGAACATAAAATGTTAATTTTTCACACAAAGACTGCGCTGACGCTTATACATAATGACAAATGATTCATCGTGGCCATGTGGAGTTTTTATTACCTCCAAACTATAATATTTCATTCTACTGGGTGTTAAATGAGGCACTTTATGATATAAATAGTAACGCAGCTGTCACTGACCGTGTTTATTATAACTATATCCACAGTGGGAAGCAGATATAATGATGGTAACTGCAGGGCACATTTGAAATAGTGCAAATGGGCTAAGGGAACTATAAAACTTCAAAAGGGCAGACTTGGCATCATAATTTGGTCATTTTGTGTAATTGATAACTGAGGAGGCATTTGCTTCCAAACCATGCTTTATATAGGAGAATAATTAAAGTTGAAATGTGAACATAAGTAGAAAATGGGATATAACATCTCTCCATATAAAGCATGACAATGATTATGGACAGATTTGTCATTGCAGGGAATTATTAAGTGAAAAATGTGGACCCCCATATTTAAGCCTCTTGAGGTCATGATAACTTGCCCAAATGACCTGCACTTAGCTTCTGTGAATGTAGCATTAAAGCTTAATCAATTATAATTTGAAGGACAGCATGTGAAATGTTAACACAGAAATATTGGAAGGGGTTTTCAGCCCTGTTATGCCTGTGCAAAACAACATTTGTTTTTCATATTCCCTTGTCTTGTAATAATCATGTTATTTGCAATATTATGGATATTATTTTACAAACATTATGGATCTTCTTTTACACCAGCAGGTACATGCGGAATATCCGCACAAGATAAGATGTGTCCTCAAGTCCTCACATCCCCCCGCCTCCCCCCACCCCCCTCACATCGCCCAAGTCATAAACCAACACTCCAAAACCCCAAGTTTCAACCTCCTCCCCAAACCGAAAGGTTTCGATCACCTCCCCATTCCAAAGCTTCAAACCCCCTCCCCAGTCCACCTCCCCCCACCATTACACCTCCATTTCCCCAACCACTTTCCACAACCCCTTCTCTCCCCCCCCCTTCCAAAGTTTCAAACTCCCTCTCCCAACTCTGTTCCATCTTTACTCCAACCCCTCAAAAATCCGACTCACTATCCTCACTTCCTTCACTGGAGTTAAACAAAAGTTCATTGGAGTTAAACCACATTTGCAGCCCTATCTTCAGCGACGCATTTCCTCTCTTGACAAAGAGTTTCGTACAATGTGTCTGCTCACGACCCTTTCCTCCAGCAGCACTTTTGATCTCTGCACCAGATTAGATCTGTTATTGTCAGGTCAGGCCAGATTAAATTTGTGACTTGCAACAGGTACCATGTAAACCTGCAATAATGTGTTTCATGATCGGGTTGTCTGCGACTAAACTGTCTACCCCACCAGGTTTCCTGGTGAGGGCGGTGAATGGATATGAACACCGAGCAGGACTAAAAACAAAACCTGTCAAAGTGTGAAGGAGCTGCTTGTGAGGTAACAGCCATCCATATCTAGTGCCCAACTGTGTCTGCGGATGTCTTCCTGCATTTGGGTTACATTTTTTTTTGAGGTTGGTGGCAGGATTTGCACTACCCCCACCGTAAAACCTTCATGCCGCAAAACACAAGGAAAACAAAATGAAAATTGAAAACTCACTTCGTAGGAATACCTCCTGTGCAGCTGTCCCATGCAGGGCAGCTCCCCAGATGACTGTATTGGGGCAAAGCCTTCAGTACCCCCACTCTGATGGGACAAAACCACAGAGTAAACTTCCCAGGCCAGATTTCGGTAGTGCGTGTCAGAGTGGTGCTGTGGTGTCGTCCACCAGAAGGCGGTCTCCTTGGGTTAAACTGAGGTGGTCCCTTTGGGTGGGTGTCTGGAATGTCCTATCCCAAAGAGAAGATGATCACCTGTCTGTTATCATCTGAGCTCAAGCGTTTGAACATCAGTATTGCAGCACTCTGAGGTTTGCAGACTGGATAGCGGCAAGATCAGGCTTGACTCCTTTAAGTCCCTTAACTCCTTTTAGACCCCTTAGACATTAACACCAAGGAGTTTGAGAACAGGCTGATTGGGGATATGGGGGGTCTGGGTGCTTTGGGGAATCCTAGAGCTTTGGAGTGCCTTTGAGACCAACATCCTAGATGTTGCTGGTGGATGTCTTGGAACTCCCCAGAGGGCGAAGAAGAACTTTGTCTCTCGAGGAACACTGGATACCATTGACCAGTCACAGGGCCAGGCTTTATGGAAGAGCTGAGCTGTTCAAGGAGTTGAGGCGTAAAACTGTACGTGTGCTGAGGGTGGACAAGGAGGCCTATGTGCAAGGAACCTGTGAGGGGGTAGAGCATCCCCTGTGGTCAAGTGATTCTTGTCCTTCTTACAGAGTAATTCGTACATGACGTTCCTCCAAACCCGTTCCTCAGTGCATTGTAGTTTGAGTGGAGGATGGTGGGTTCCAGACAGAGGAGTTCAAAGTGAAGGCCAGCTGGGCGAATTATTTTGACTGGCTGTACCAGGCTGATCCACCAGCTGTTTAGTTGGATATCAGGTGTGTTGCTATCCCAATTGTTGACACTCCAACTAAATGTGATCCACTTTCGTTTGTGGAAACAGGCTGTGGTGAACCAGTTGAAATGTGGTGAAGCTCCTGGAATCTGTGGCATCCATGCTGAACTTCTCAAGGCTGGTGGAAATGCTGCACTCATGTCATTGCATGCACTTCTGTGCTCTGCCTGGAACACAGGCATCATCCCCACTGATTGGAAGAGGGGCCTTGTTGTCCCTCTCTGGAAAGGGAAGGGTGATCGCAAAGACTGCAACAACTACCAAGGGGTGACACTGTTTTCAGTGCCAGACTAGGTCTTTGCTCAGATAATTATTGATGGGGTTTGCCACTATCTGCTTGAGCACCAGTGCCCAGAGCAGTCAGGCTTTATACCAAAGAGGACAATGATTGAACATATCCTTGCCCTTTGGTCCTCATCAAACACAGATGAGAGTTTTGGTAGGGGCTGCTGGCAGCCTCTGTTGATCTCTGCAAAGTGTTCGATTCAGGGAATCAGGATGCCCTCTTGATGATTCTTGGTCTTTGAGGGGTGCCACCAAAACCGATCAATCTAATGTCTGAACTGTACTCTGGTACTGAGAGCGATGTGAGATGTGGTGACAGCATCTCAGACAAATTTCCAGTTATTGATGGAGTTTGTCAGGGGTGTGTACCAGCCCTCACACTTTTCAGCTCGTGTATGGACTGGATTCTGGGGAAGATGTCAGAGAGATCAAGCTGCGGTGAATCGTTTATGAATGTCAAAATCTCTGACTTCGATTTTGCAGATGATGCAGTCATCTTTGCTGGATATCCTTTTGAGGGACCTTGAGTTGCTGAATAAGGAGTCCGAGATGCTGGGATTAAAGGTTTCCTGGGTTAAAACTAAGATCCAGGCTTTCAATGACGTCTTGGATGCTGCTATCTTGTCTGTACCTGTTTTTGTGGAGAGGATGTTGAGGTCACAGAGAGAGTTACTGATCTTGGCAGTGATATTCATGTCTCTGCTGACTGTGAGCCGGAAGTCAATAGACGTCTGTGTCAGGCATGGGGAGTTATGGATTCACTGGATCATGGGGTGTGGTGCTGTCAGTACCTATGCAGGTGGATGAAAGTCCAAGTCTTGAGGTTCTTGGTGCTACCATTCTTGCTCAATGGATGTGAGACTTGGACTGTGACCAGGGATCTGAGATGGGGACTTAATTACTTTGGTACCAGGTCTCTTCGGAGAATCCTTGGCTATTGCTGGGCAGACTTTGTGTCTAATGAATGGTTGCTGAGAGAGACTAAAATGGGATTTGTTCCCTTCGTAGCCCATGCCGTTCGACATTTACATCTCTTAAACCCCTTGAGACCATATCTGCCCTTAAGACTCTCTAAAACCTTCAGGCTGCTGAAGTCAGGTCAGGTCAGGTATGGGAGCATGTGCCAGAACAGCGCGTCGCTGCGTCCACTTTCCGCCGGTACTCCAGGGGCCTCCGTCTGGCCATCCCCCAGGCAGATGCCAGGCCCATCCCCATCTCCTTGAGATGATGGTCAACCTGCTGCAACCATGAGGCACGTGGTCGGCCCACTGGCCTCCTCCACTCATGAGACTCCCTCGCTGAGAGAATCTGGTGAGCAGGATCAGCGTCAGGAAAACGAGCCACATGTCCATACAGGACACAGGGTTCACAGGGTGAACCCTGTGCTGAAGTCCCCTAAGGCCATTAGGACCCATAAACTCCCCTGAGGCCAATAGGACTCCCAAGACCCTTAAAGGAGAACCAAAACACACTTTTATTTTTTTTTTCCCAAAACCATTGAGAATCATGAATCACGGTCTAGTTTGAAGGGGGGAAAAGGGGAAAGGGGAAAAGGGGGGGAAAAAAATATGAAATTCCTTTGCCATTCACAGTGTTGAAAAAAAGCCCTATAGTGTCGATTTTTGATTTCACAAGTGACGTCACACATTGAAGCCATGCTGATCCGAACGGCAGTTTACAAAGAGAAACAGTTCATGTCAAGCTCAGCTTCAGTTACTGATTCCACCATCAAACTCTAATGGTTCTCAGAATGTTGAAACTGATCAGTGGGATTTTGAAGAAACTATTGGAGACAAAATTAGTAATGGAAACCCTTTTGGGGGGAATTGTGCAGCCGTATTGCTTTGAGCCTTGTGAGAGCGATTCAGAGGAAGAAGGTGGAAGTGTTCATCAATATGAAACCACTGGTCACATGATCACTCCAGCTCGGTAGGGTTTGATTTTATATTCAATTGATGGTTTATAAGGGAGGGATTTTGTAATAATTGATAAATCGGTTTATATATTACTCCAGCAGAAATACCTATTGTTGCTCGACAGCACGGACAAAATTGATGATGAATGTTTTGTCCCACCATCGCGGGCTGACCAGGTGTCTTGTATGTTACAGGATTGTCCCGCTTCATACTTTCCATGGACACAATTTGTGTCCGTGCCGTGTCCCACCACCATCATGTCCGTGAGGCGTTGATGTTTCTCCCCGTGTGGGGGATGGGGGGTTGGGGGTGTTGTAGGATGCTGGTGGGTATTGTGGGGGTGATGTTTGATGGGGGGTATTGTCAGGGATGGTGTGGGATGGTGGTGGGTATTGTGGGGTGATGATTGTGGGAGAGATGGTTGTTGGTATTGTGGGGGGTGATGGTTTTGGAGAGGGGGTGTAGGATGGTGGTGGGTATTGTGGGAGTGATGGTTGATGGGGGATTGTCAGGGATGGTGTGGGATGGTGATGGGTATTGTGGGGTGATGATTGTGGGAGGGATGGTTGTGGGTATTGTAGGGGGTGATGGTTGTGGAGAGGGGGAGTAGGATGGTGGTGGTTATTGTGGGGGTGATAGTTGATGGGGGATTGTGGAGGAGTGGACAGGTTGGGGGGGGGACCCTGAAAGTTTTAGTGTATGAGGTCAAATCTTCTCAGAGGAGTAGATCATGATATTCTGTCCATACATACTTTCTCTCCACTATAAATAGATGGTGGTTAATTTGTTTTATCGAAATTTGTGTTGATAATAGAAAAATATTTTAAATGCTCTTGTGGTAACTGCCGGGCAATTTCAACAGGTGTTTGATTCACCGCTCAAATCGCCTGTGTGCATGTGCTGGCAGCTGAGTAGAGATGGTATTACAGTTTTGAGTGACGGCCGTTTCTTCCACTTAATTGTGGCAATGGCATCCTCTCTCAATCGTGGTGGATAACTCGAAAATATAGCCATCTCTGTTGCTCTGTAAAATGTTACTCGTACAAAGTGAACATTTTGGAGGCCCAATCCACACTCGGGTTTTTCGGACAAACCTCGTCCAATTTCTGGAAAACTTAGGGTGTTTCAGCCATTGTTGTAGCATGAAACCATCTCAGTTTGTATTACTATACAAGCACCAAAGACGCATCGACTCAGCATACTTGTATAAAATAGAAAATTATTCGCCGTTTATCTATTTTGTAGGGTATCAAGGGATAGATTAGCATTGAGATGGTCTGAGCGTTTGGGTTCCCCTTTAAGACTGACTAAGATCCCCCTTAGACCTCTTTTATCTTAATAATAAGATCCTTTCAACACTTTAGACACGTTTAGACCCCTACACCCTTTAGACTTTTAAAACCCTTCAGACACCGAGAACCTTTATACCCCTCAAACTTGAAGATCCCACACACAGAGCCTTTAGAAAGATATACCACTTAAGTCCCTTGACTCTTTTTAGACCCCTTAGACATTAACACCAATTAGACCCCTTACACTCTTCAGACACGTTCGACCCTTGACCATTTTCAGCTTTAGACCACTCAGACCTTTTAGATACTTTTTACATGCTTGAGAGATTAGACCCATTCGATCCCTCAGACATTAACTATTATTGGAACTTACACTTTAGACCAGGGGTGGGGAACCTCCGGCCTCCGGGCCGTATACGGCTCGCGAGACCGTTTGATCCGGCCTGCGAGGAAATTCATAAAAAATAAACAAAAGCAACCTCAGAAATACAACACAAAAAAAAACTCCAGACCGATTATTTTTTCCAAAAAAAAAAAAATTAAACGGACAGCTAAAAACAGACAGCTGTCATCTGTCCGTTTCACGTTCAGGGTCAGTGAATGCAGCACGTGCGTAACGTAATGTGTGATCGCGTAATCTCATGTCATCATTTCATTCAGTATGTGCAAACATGGTGACAAACAAGAAAAGAAAGGGAGATGCGGAATGTCGCACTTTCCAAGAGAAATGGGCAAACGATTATTTCTTTGTGGAAGTAAAAAGCAAGCCAGTATGCCTAGTTTGTCGGGAAGTTCTCTCGGTGATGAAAAAGTCCAACCTCGAGCGTCATTACAGCTCGAAACATGCTAAACTGGACGAGTTGAAAGGACAAATGCGCTTAGATAAAGTTAACGCTCTTCGGCGGAGTTTTGGTGCTCAACAAGCAGTCTTCATAAGACCACAATCTGACCGAGACAACACTACGCATGCTAGTTTTGTGGTGAGTGAGCTAATCGCTAAGAAGCTGATGCCGCATTCGGAAGGAGAATTTGTGGAGTGCCTTGTTGCCGCTGCGCAGTTGCTCGCACCGGCCAAAGTAAAATTGTTCCAAAGTGTCAGTTTGTCTCAAAGAACTGCCTCAGATCGGATTACTGAAATGGCGCAAGATATTGAGAAAACACTGAAGGACACCGCAAGAGATTTCCAGTTTTTTTCTCTGGCCTGCGATGAGACAATGGACATAACAAACACCGCCCAACTAGCCCTTTTTGTGCGGAGGATTACAGCTGAGTTTGATACGAGCGAGGAGTTGCTGTCTTTGCAAGCCATGCATGGCACCACCAAAGGTGAGGATTTGTGTGAGCAAGTTGTTTTGGCTATGAACAAATTCGAACTGCAGTTTGACAAGTTAAGTGTCCTGGCCACGGATGGAGCCCCAGCCATGGTTGGCGCAAAAAAGGGATTGATTGCATTGGTCAAAAAAAGAAATGAGTCGTCTCAGTCTCGATCCAAGTGAGTTAGTTGTATGCCACTGTATCATACACCAAGATAATCTGTGTGCACAGTCCCTGAAGCTCAAAAATGTGATGACAACTATCGTTTCCACCATAAACGTCATCAAAAGCAGAGGGCTGAACAGCCGCCAGTTCAAAGAGCTCCTGAGTGAACTCGAGTCAGAGTACGGAGATCTGGTTTACCACTGTGATGTGCGGTGGCTGAGTCGTGGAAATATGCTCACACGGTTTTACTCACTGAGAGAAGAAGTGAAACAGTTCATGAGATGAAGGGGAAACCTGTCATTGAACTCAGTGATACCAAGTGGCTGTGTGATTTGGGCTTCATGGTGGACATTACCAAGTACCTGTCAGAGCTGAACGTCAAGCTCCAAGGTCCCAACCAGCTTCTCAGCTCTCTGCAATCAAATGTGAAATCATTTGAAGCTAAACTAAAGCTGTGGCAAGTGCAACTGGAAAGGGGATACACTGTCCACTTTCCCAGTCTGCAAGAACAAAAGCCTGCTGTGACATCTGAATATGTTGCTGAGTGTACAAAACTCCTCCAGGCATTTGGAGAGAGGGTCCAGGGCATGAAAAGTAAACAAAGGGAACTGAACATATTTGCTGCGCCGTTTAATGTGGAACCAGCTGATGTGCCTGACAACCTACAACACAAAATCATTGATCTGCAAAGCAATGATGAGCTCAAAGCTAGGTCCAACAACCTCCCTTTGCTCGAGTTCTACAAACTGTATGTACGTACTGAGGATTTTCCCATTCTGAGGAGACAAGCACTGAAGTTTGCATCACTGTTTGGGACGCTATACAGCTGTGAGCAGTTCTTTTCAAAACTGACTCTTGCAAAGACTCGGTTCCGCTCAAGACTGACTGACCCAAACCTGCAAAACCAGCTGTGAAGTAGCATCATCATCACTACCACCTGACACCAAACGCCTCGCCAAAGACAAACAGTTCCAGCCATCGCATTAGGTGAGTCCGATATATGTGTTCAATAATTTTGCATTGCCCTCGAAGAATGTTCTAAAAATCGAAATGGCCCTTGACAGGAAAAAGGCTCCCCACCCCTACATTAGACCTTTAGACCATCAAGAACCTTTTATCCATAGACTAAGAAAACATCTGTCGTCTTCTTGCAAATCACAAACTATACTTTTTCAGCATGTAATGTGCAAACTCGACCAACCCAGAGGGTGGGCAGTATGCTGGTCTATCTACGTATCATGTACAGTAGTACTCCATATCGAGGGATGATACGGGAAAATAATGGCCACCCATTCAAATGTGTACAAAATGATAGGTTTATAACCTATCATAGAATGAAGCTATAAGAATTTACAAGCCATACCACCATTTATTCTCAAGCATTTTCTGAACTACCAAAACTAAAACAAGAAGCCAGAATACATCGCTAAAGTACCACATTGGGAGATCGCTAAAACATTATTTGTACTTCTTCTGGTTCCTCCCCTCTAAAAACAATGTAAAACTGTATCCCAGCCTACCTCAATAATTGCTGAAGCCATGATGGTGATTCCAACGTGAGGAAGTTACTTTGCCTCTGGCCGAGTGCATGCAACCTAAAATTTAAAAAAAGATATGAAGCATTAATCGTTTTATTAGAAAAAATAAATCAAACATAAATGTGGACTCAACCATTCCAGAAACGATACATATCCAAACCATCCTCCAAATCAACTGAAACAAGTATTAAAACAATTCAATAACATCGATGGATTTAATCCATGCCAAAATAACAAATATATGAAACATTAAGGCCCAGTCACACCTTGACGTTTTAGCCAGGAATGGCAACGTATAAAAAAGCACGTAAAACGGCGTACGCTGAAGTTTTGAGAATTTTTTTTTTAAGTTTTGGTCGTATTCATAACGTATTAGTAACGGGCACAGAACGTTTCGTTATGTTAGAGATAACTTATACCAACGAATGCTTCACCTGTTGTCGGCGTTCACAAACTATGCCCAACGATAGTTTAACTTAGTCATAGCGCGCTGCATGTATCGCCGACGAACTCGTGGCGTTCTCTGTTAAAAACCTGCCGCTCGCCGATTTAAATCATAACCACCTGAAAATTGGAAGTGTCAACATCGCAGTCACACCTTGATGATTTAGCCAGCATATGCCGACCTATGAAAATGTGTCTAAAACGCTGGGACACGTCGGATACGGTATGGGTAAGTTGTGAATACGTTAGGAGCACGATGAAAAACAATGAACTACGCTGGCATATTACGTGGTACGTCTAGTACGCCGTAAAATTTCAAGCATGCTGAAAATTTTACGACGTACTCCTCACAAGTTCTGCATACGCTGGCGTAAGTTCTCGGCACGCTCTGCAATCGTTTACACACGTCGGCCACACGTTACTCGTAAGTTACTCATAAGTCGAAACACGTCGAGGTAATGTTTAGCATACTTCTTCTTTTGGCTGCTCCCGTTCGGGGTCGCCACAGCGGATCATCCGTATGATCCACATAGTGATTTGGCACATGTTTTACGCCGGATGCCCTTCCTGACGCAACCCTGGTCGTCTCTTACGACACAGGGTTTACGTTTAGTTTAGTTTACGATACGATAATGTTTAGCATACCCGAAACTTAATTTTTAACCTACGAGTAACGTGCTTTGAACATATTAGTAGCGTGCTTCGAACCTATGTGTAACGTATCTCAAACGCACATTGGCGTATGGAGACGAATTTGATTGACGTCTTCTGGACGACCACAGAACTTACTGAACGTGTTTCTAAGTTACAGATACCGTATAATGGCGTATTGGCAGCGTTTAGGGGAATTGGTATATACAAATGGGCTTCACACAGCAGGAACCCGTCAGTGTTCCTGACTCCATGTTGAGTAGATGTCAATGTCACTGGCAGTGGCAGTAGCAGTTGCAGTATTAGTAATAGTAATAGTAGTAGTAATAATAGTAGTAGTAGTAGTAGTAGTAGTAGTAGTAGTAGTAGTAGTAGTTCGAGAGAATTTACTGATGTCGATGTTATTAGTAGTAGTAGTAGTAGTAGTAGTTCAAGAGAATTTAGTGATGTCGATGTTAGTAGTAGTAGTAGTAGTAGTAGTAGTAGTAGTAGTACTAGTAGCAGTAATAGTAGTTCGAGAGAATTTAGTGATGTCGATGTTGGTAGTAGTAGTAGTAGTTCGAGAGAATTTAGTGATGTCGATGTTGGTTGTAGTAGTAGTTCGAGAGAATTTAATGATGTCGATGTTGGTTGTAGTAGTAGTTCGAGAGAATTTAGTGATGTCGATGTTGGTAGTAGTAGTAGTAGTAGTAGTACTTTCAAGTAACGTGTTGCAAAGTGTGAACAACGTTCATGTAGCGTGCTTACAAAACGTTACTCATAGGTTAGAAATAAGTTTCGGGTACGCTAAACATTACCTCCACGTGTTTCGACTTATGAGTAACTTACAAGTAACGTGTTTCAACGTGTGTCAACGATTGCATAACGTGCCTACAACTTATGGCCAGCGTAGCGGAACGTGTGAGTCATACGCCGGCATACGTCGTAAAATTTCAAGCATGAAAAAATTTGAGGAAAACCCAAAAAGTTCAACGTTTAAAGCCAGCGTACTACCACTTATGGCAGTGTTTTTCAGCGTGGTCTTAACATATACAAAACGTACCCATAACATATTCGACGTGTACCAGCGTTTTACACAAATTTTTGCAAAAATCGGCATAAGCTGGCTAAAACGTCAAGGTGTGACTGGGCCTTTAAGCATTTTATGATTTTTTAAAAATGAAAATCGCATCGTTTCGCATATGTGGTAATCCATATAGTGGACTGAACCAAAAGTTAGGATTGAGGGTGGGGTGGGGAGGGGGAAGAATGTACCATAAGCCAAATTTAATAACAGATGGATTTAATCCATACCAAAATATCAACATAAAAATATTAAGCATTTTATTGCTTTAAAAAAATTGCAGAAACAAGAAAAATAAAACTTTTAAAACATCTAAAAACAGAGGGAAGAAATTTCAAAAAAGCAACCAAATAAGGTGGGAATGACACCACATTACAATGCCATAATACAACACCACAATACTCATGGATTACAATCACGACATCTTTTGATATTTTACTTTTGTTGTGGCATTCTGATGGACGAAGAAGAAGAATGAAGAAGAATAACAACAATGAAGAATGACACCACATTACGATAAGACACCACAATCCTCTTCTGGTTTAGAATCACAATATCTTTAAACATTGTTCCATCACAATCCCACAACAAAAAAAGTAAAATGTCAAAAGATGTGATGGTAATCCAACAGAGCATTGTGGTGTCACATTGTGGAATTGTAATGTGGTGTCATTCCTACCTTGTTCAGTTGTTTTTGAGATTTCATGCGTTTTTGTTTTCACATTATTTTTTTAAATGTTTTTTTCTTTTCTTGTAGAGTCAGGGAGCATATGTAATCTACTTTATCAATTTCGCCCAAAGTGATGTCTCACTTTTAACTAAGATTTGACCTGTTATTGAACAGATTTAGCTTGTTGCCCGAAAAAAAACAAAAATATTTTTGGTAAAGCGATGATGGTATCAAAAAATTCACCTGAAATTCAATGGACAATTCACAATTGTCTTCATGAGAAAGTGAGATAACGATATTTGTGGGTTGCTCAGCTACATCTTTTGGCGCCAAAGGCAGAGCTGTTTTTTTTTAAGCTGCACAAAAAGAGCATTGCCTTGGCAAGATCATCTTGATGACATCACACTAAATTTCCCCATTATGATTTTCATATTGCTGTTTTCCTTAAGTTATTGGGGAGGGCGTGGAAACCACAGCACCTCCGCTTTAGTTTGTCCCCTGACATTTACGTAAATCAAGTGTCATATTCTAACTTACTGAATGTGACAGCCCAACACAAAGTGTCAAATGTAATCTTCAGTCAAAGTCCTCTTCAATGTCCAAGGTTTATTCTGTCTTGTTCACACAATATTATCTGCAACAGCAAACATTGGAGCACATGGTAATTTTTGGTCAAAGGCCTTGTCAGTATCAGCGCATATTCGAAGAGGTTTTCTCGCTGTGCTGGGAGCCAATGGCCAGTGTCCCAAGAGTCCCCTGCAGAGTATGACAGCCCACATTTATAATCAAACTGGACTGGTCAAAACTGCAAGAGCAAGAGCTGCCCTCGACAGTCTTGCAGTGTGTAGAGGTGCACCAGCGTGCGGTGTCCTTCAGCCAATGGGCCCAAGTCTTTCCCTTCAAGGGGTTGGGTCAGTCCTAGGCTCTGCTAAACTGATCACAGTAAATACTTTCCCTGGTGGGTTGTGCTTGGGCCTGTGGCCTGGGACCTTGGCACCCAGTGCTTCAAATGTGCTGTGCGAATTGCCAAAGTACTCCTGATGGTTTACCCTGGGCTAGCCTCTTCGGCCAGATCCCATGGTTTACTCCCGTATGCTCTCTGCTAATTGGGCAGCTTTGGACTCATACCTCGTGGTGGCCTGGCCTAACTAAAGGCAGGATGCGTCACTGGCCGCCAAACCAGGCGGGCCTGGGCTTCACTTGCCTATGGCTCCCGTTGAGATTCCGATTTGGCTTGCTTGTCCTGGCCCTGGGTGGCAGCGGGGTGGAGGGCCATGGCAGACTTAGACTCCACCAATGGCTTTCCCCACTCCTATTTGATCATGCGTCCAGCCCTCACTCCCTTTGGCGATTGAGTTTCATGCTTCCTGGGGACGCCAGACGATCTTAGAGATCTCAGAATGACCTGCCAGGCCACGGACTATATCCTAATGATGGGTGCTGATTCCGTGAAGCGCCAGCAACCATCGTAGGGCACATCACAAGGAAGCTCCTGCGCCTTCGGACCCAGTGGAAATCGGTCCAGGGAGTTGATTTCCAGGCACCGATCCTCCGGATCCAAGAGTGAATTCGCATCCTCGAGACCCATGCGGTGGTCTGGTCCAGGCCCAAACTAGGTGCCAGTGTTTTGAGGAAGAGGGGGGGAGTTCCTCACCCCAAGCCTTTACGGAAATGGGATGGAGGGGGGGGCTCGGCCAGGTGTCTTGATCATGTTAACTATGCACATGGCGTCTATCAGCAGTACAGATCAGGTGCTATTCTCTTCCATTTCTGCAACATCATTGGGTAGCTCCAATTCCATTAATGATGAAAAACCTTGACTCTCCAAGACTGCAAAACAATGGATGAATCTGTATTACAATTAGATGGAGGTGTCATGTTTAATTCATCTTGACCAATTGCCTCGTGGAGATCTAACTCTGGCCTTTCCATCAATTTACTTCACCGAGCAACCTTAGCATTCACAGAAAGTGACTACTATGCTGTCAAAGGATATTCATAGCAATATCCATAAAAATTACACGTCACTCCATTGGAAAACAATTTCCTTACAAATTG
>NC_140978.1:2882000-2904500 GCF_056783735.1 Eptatretus burgeri
TATATATATATATATATATATATATATATATATATATATATATATATATACATACATACATACATATAAAAGCTTGGTGTTGGCGTAGTGGTTAGGGTAGCGGCTTGGGATCCAAAAAGTCCTGAGTTCAAGCCCCGTTGGCTGCTTGAATTAATACACATCAGGAGGTTGACTCAGCCTGTCATCCTTCCGAGGTCCGTGAAGTGAGTACCAGTGTACTGGGCCCGGTGTATGCCCCGGTTAGTATAGGTGTACCATATCCCTGTGTCGTAAGAGGCGACCAGGGTTGCGTCAGGAAGGGCATCCGGCGTAAAACCTGTGCCAAATCATTATGCGGATCATAACGGATGATCCACTGTGGCGACCCCTAACGGGAGCAGGCGAAAGAAGAAGAATATATATATATATATATATATATATATATATATATATATATATATATATATATATATATATATATATATATATATATATATATATATATATATATATATATATATATATATATGTATATATATATGTATATATATATATATATATATATATATATATATATATATATATATATATATATATATATATATGTATATATATATATATATATATATATATATATATATATATATATATATATATATATATATATATATATATATATATATATATATATATATATATATATATATATACATACGTATATATATACATACGTATATATATATATATATATATATATATATATATATATATATATATATATATATATATATATATATATATATATATATATATATATATATATATATATATATATATATATATATAATCGAAACATGTGGAGTGTTACAAGCACTCCCCCAATCTCCACTGGACATAGCCTTTCACTAAAGCGTCACCTCCAACTCAGAGGCCTCGGCTTGGAGACTGTTAAACATACAAAGCTTACAAAAACATACAAAGATCAACATCAGTTAAACATCAAACGGAGCCACCTATGAACTATGTCCAATGGTGAAGGACTCCACATGTTTCGATTTACCCGCCGATCACATCATGTACCTTCTGATTGAATGGTTTGCATTAGCGGGAACAATCGTTTGGGTGGCAGACGGACAGTTGTTCTTTGCGGATTATGCGGTTTTACCGTGTGAGACATAATCTGCAGTGATTCTCACCATAACAGTCAGTAGGTGCATCTTGGTGTGTGTGTGTGTGTTTGTATATATATATATATATATATATATATATATATATATATATATATATATATATATATATATATATTCTCTCCCGAATTATATATTGGGAAATATTATGGTTGGCGTGTCTCGGGACAACTGGGAAGTTAAAATGATTTTTTATTTATTTATTTTTTTTTTTTTTTTTTTTTTGTATACCTTGGTCGAGGCTCGTATGAGGGCGAACACACAACTCACAGCAATGAGGCATGAGACAAGAGGGGCGGGAGTGGAAGGGACAAAACATTGGGGAACAGACACAGGTGAACTGTGGAAGGGAGAGGGATGGGGATGGGACGGGGAACATGGCGAGGAGAAGATGGACATTACAGGGACTTTCAGGAAGGAAAGCAGGAGAATTGAAGGAAGTGGGCTTGGGTGGATTATCGGGGGTAGAAAAGATCGAGGATTTGGATGGGGGAAGATAAGAGGTGGTGGTGAACAGCTGTTTTGAAAGCCTGGAGGGAAGAATGGGAAAGAATAGAGTGAGGAAGTTTATTCCAAAGGCGGGAAAAAAGAGGAATGAAAGAGTGAAGATGAGCAGTGATTCGTGATTTTGGTAGTTTTACCAGAAGGGGGTTGTTGGCAGACCTTGAGCACCCTGTGGAAATGTGGTTGGGACAAATCGCAGAGAGAGCAGGGGGGGCAAGGCTGGAGAGGAGTCGTTAGAAGACAGAAAGACCACCGACTAACCTGCGGTGATTGAGTGAGAGGCCCAAAGACTCAGCTTCATTGCGGGAGATGCCAATGATCTTAAAAGCCCTGGTTTCGACAGCGTGAAGTCGAGAAAGGTGGGAGGCAGGAGCACCAGCCCAGAGGGGAGAGCAGTACTCCATCAGGCTACGGACAAAAGCTTTGTAAGTGGTCAGGAGCTCAAGAGGGCCGAGGAAGGACTTTGCACGACGGAGGATTCCCAGTCGGCGACTGGCTTTTGAGGCAAGGTTGGAAATGTGACTTTCCCAGGAAAGGTCATTGCAGATAGTGAGACCCAGAAGCTTGAATATTGAATTGATGATTGATGTATTGATGTAAAACTTGATTGATGTAAAACCAGTTATGCTTGGGTTACAAGTTCCAAATATATTCATCTATAGTGGAGGATTTTTGCAAATTTCTGTTTATAGCTGTGTTGTGCAATGAAACTTTCTGAAATTTGTGCAACACACAAAAACACATTTCATGAATTCCTTCACAATGACCTTCAATGGAGGAGTTAGCCATTCGGCCCATCATGTTTGTGCAATGGTTACCAACCTAGAGTATGTTGTTGTTTTTTGTCCGTGCTTCAAAAAAATGCTGAGCATAAAGAAAATAAGCAGTCCAAACCATTTTATAGTCTTTGGTATGACAGCTGGGTTTTGAACTTACACCCTCCCAGAAAACATTAGGGAGCGTGGTCAGAATTCTGCCATGTATGCATATGTCATCAGTCGGTCACTCCATCCATTGTACTCACCATGACACCACAAATCTATTTCGTGAAATAATTGGGTGTCAACCAGTTAAGAAAGAACCCTCAGTGTGTTTTGAATCGTAATCTGACGTACCAAGAAATCTTTAAAAAGTCAGAGAGAAGACAAAAACCTGTTATCGAGAAACTAGCAAGCACCAGATGGGTGGCGAGCACAGCAGCCTCTGCATGGTCAGCCTTACCCTTGTGCATTCTGGAGTGAATCCTGTTCCCCTGTGTGGGCAGAAAGCAGCAACACCAAACACTTGGATGCAATCCTAAACACAGCAATGCGGATAATTATTGGGGCATTGAGATCAACACCTGTATAATGGCTCCCAGTACTGTCCACCTCTTGACATATGCTGAAAAGCCAGAACGGTGCAAGAGTCTATAACCATATTAAAGGTTATCCCGAGCTGCCCATTCATGAGTAGCTGCAGAACCTTCCAAACATATGCCTTAGATCATGTAAACGATTCTGGAGTTCTGCCAAGACATTGAGCAATACAAGTTGCAACGTCAAGAAAGATTAGCGTAGTCTTTGGGCAGACACAAAAGAAAGGGGAGCGAGGGAGCACTAAATGTACAATCGATTTTTGGCCTCTTATTTTTTTCAGTCGAGTCTCGACGTGGCTCATCATCACCATTCGCACAAGAAGGAATCAAGGCAGTTTTGGTTTTAACCTTTTCTGGGGGTGAAACAATTTCCCTCGATGACATTCTGATGGCTGGTGTTGGCTACAGGCAGAGGGTCTACATTTTCATGTAAAAGTAACTCCTATCGATTACTTGTGGTGGACTGGTCAGATAAAACTAGAACTGTGTCTGACGTTTCAGATTGAAAACAACTTTCTTTTTCTTATGATGTATCGAGGAATTCTGTGATGTTTTCCTCGACCTCAAACAGGAAATAAGTGTAAAACTATCCCAAACTTTATTGTTATCAGAGATTAACTGGGGTGGATTATATTATATGAATAATTTCAATCAAGAGGAGCAGTGGACACAGCTTTGGCCGAAGAGGTCATCTGCTGAACTTGAGAGGGTGCAGATTGGACAGAAACGTTTGAGGTGACCAAACCTCCCACATGTAAAGCGTTTTTTTACGTTTCAGTTGATGCATATACCTGATAATCGTGATTGTTGAGTGTTAACACGAAATTTAAATACAACGTCAAGTATCTTGTCTAAATTGGACATAGGAAATACAATGTACGCTTGTCACCAGAAACACATGATGTGCTTAGCCTGTTCATTGCAACAGCCCACAGGCAATATTTACCCTCGCCAAAGGAGAGGGTATTGCACTTGGGTCCGTTTATTTGTCTGTTTGTTTGTCCGCACAGAACTTTATTGTTTTTCAACACAACCGCTTGTCGGATCGAGACGAAATTTTCACCATAGGAGGAACTACTCAAGTAGAATATTTTATTGATAATTATCATCATCATCACATCATCATTATCATCATCATTTCAGTATTTTGAAAACTTCAAGCACTGCAAAAGGCAGTCCGAAGACTGATATGTGTAAAGTTTACAATAATAAAACAAACTTACAAATATATACATATGCAGAAATAACAATAATCATATAAAATTAAATGAATATGTATATTATGCATTAAAGTAAATGTGGGGAATAAAACTGCAAATGAACCGGAATTAAAGAGATATTTTATATTACAACAAAAGGTGTACAAGCTCGGATCCCTATGGCTCAAAGCTCGCTCAGCCAGGGTACATGGAGCATTGGCATCAGCGACGAGGTCACCTGTACTCCATGCCCGCAAACATCGAGCAGTACCTGCGAATGTCCAGAGCGAGTACGGAGTGCAGAGTGAGCACAACTGTGGGCCGTTTGGGTGTACAGGCCTTGTAAATGGGCCACAGGAACGGACCTGCAGATGCAGAACAGCAGGAACTGATGGCTCAGAACCTGGGACCATGTGCCCCCCGCACATAAATATGAGACCGAGTGAATCCTGATTCAGCACCCAGAGCACTTCGTTTGCCACAACAGTGAGCTCACTCCAAGTCCAAGCACTGTGTGAGCTCTATCTACCTGGCTGCTCTTCCTCTTGAGCCTCGGTCATCGTACTCCTTCTGCGACCAAAGTCAATTCCACCATTATCGTGGGTTGGAGTGGTTCCGACGCAGCGATGTCATGGTCAGAGCCAGGTTCAACAGATCGATCACAGCCTCAGCGATGGACTTGGAGAGATTCTGTCCACATGGCAAGAACAGCTCGACAAGCCAGATGCGTGCTCGGGCACGACTGCCCTGCACGCTACGTCCTCGAGAGGAAGTCATGGCAAAACGTCTCTTGTGCGGTGATGATGGAACAAACCCGGAAGTGGAAGTGCTGCAGCAACATCACGGCGCATTTCAGCTGCTGACGTCATCACGTCCTTGACGTCAACAGCTGATTAGTGCCGTGATGATGTCAAAGGTCACGTGGTGTGGCAACCATGTTGGAAAAACGGAAAAAAAATTTGGACTTCTATATCTCTTAAACCCCACCAAGGAAAAAGTTGAAACTTGTCAAATTGCAAGTAATCCTCATGGGGAATGTGATTTTTTATGAGGTCATAGGTGCCTTCATTATGACATCATAATTTCCTATGTCGAATGCTACATCTGATCAGTATGAACATTTTTGAGGGTAATCTCGGGATAAAATGGTCCACAGAAAATAAATTGATGAAAAAGAGATTAAATGTAAATCCTGCACAGTGGACAGTTGGATACTGGAGCACTTCACAGATAATATACAGGTCGAGCCACAAACAAGGATGACTGGAAAGCTCTCTCAGTTATCTTTGGCTGCGATAACACAGCAATTTTGAAAATATTGGATATGCACATGTTGTAAAATGACAATTCCCATTGATGTCAGCAGCATACTCATAATGCACATATAATTCTCAAGACAGTCTGGGCCATCTCTCCAGAGTCCAGACATATCTCGTGCTTTTGATACAGTCTGGCATCCCACATTGCTCTCCAAAATCTCTGCTTATTTATGGCATCCAAAGCTAACTCCACACATGGATTACTGACTTACTCTACTCTTGTAGCCAATGTGTGGCTCTCAATGGAATTCTTTCATTACCTCTTCCTGTCAAGGCTGGAGTGCCTCAATGAAGTGTTCTGGGCCCAATACTATTGCTGATCTTCATCAATGTTCCCTTTGACTCTCTGGAAAATCCTCTTTATCTGTTTGTTGATGACTCCACCCTCTGCTGTGACATCCCTCATCCTTTCGATCGGCAGGCAGTAGCCTCTTCCTTCTCTTGACCATATGACCTTGACCTTCAAAATTTAGGAATATAGCGTAAATCTAGTGAATATGCCCCCATCTACATTTTTTCCATAAAACTCAACTTCATGAAAATTGGAGGAAAATTATTCAAGTTGTGATCAAAAAGGTGTTTTTTGTTAATTCGGTCACCATCTGAAAAAGTAGGTCAAGGACACTAATCAAATATTTGGTACATAACATCAGTTCAGGTCCACTATTTTGATGCATAAACATCTTGGAAATCCAAATGTTCTTTGAGATTCCACATTTGCAAAATTGAGTGATTGCAAAAAAAAAACACATTTTTTCATACTTGACCTTTTTACATATTTGATCTTGACCACGTGTTTTTATGACCAGAAGGGTATGATATAAATTAAGCATGAATGTACCTTGCTCTAGGCTATCTCGTGAGTGTGATATCATCAGTGATAATCATCAGTCACGTGATTTGGCAGCCATATTGTTGAAAAAATAAAAATAAAAACCTTCAAAATTCGTCTTCTCTGAAGTGGTTTAACAGAACGAGGAGAAACTTTACACCTATTTACACTGAAACATAAAAAAATCTTCTCCAGAACGGCTGGACATATCGAGTGGAAAATTCACACAAATGTTCCCCAAGCCGTGTGAATACCAGGGTATTCACAAATAAATGATGTCACATGGTCTGGCAGCCATATTGATTTGAGCGAAAATTTTAAAAAATGTTCTCTTGAATCGCTTAATCAATCGACATGAAACTTCAGTATTATGATCTTGTAGTGATGGGGAATATATGTTTTAAATGTTAACCTGATCAGACACATGGTCTGACAGCCAGTATTATTTAATTTTTTGATCTTTTTTTTTTTTTGATTTGTTTAATTTTTTTAATTTTTTTTTGAATAAGGCTCACTTTGCTGTGCCTGAGTGGGTTTGAGGGTAGAGGAGTAGCAGCTGAAATGCGAATAATATCCAAGTTCCTCCTGATAACTTCATCTTTGCTTTTTGCTTGTGTCGGTTCCTTCTGATTACTCCAATGCAGGACTGCACCAATTTGGTCATCCATTTTATTTGAATTGAATACATTTTAATCCTATTCTAAATTCAATTGAATAATAATAAAAAACGTCATGGGTCAGGATCAGGTGTCCGATCAAAGTGGGGTTGCATAAAAGCGGGACATCTTGGTGCCCAGTCATCACTGCCGGCAGTTATAAAGTGGTAGTTCTAGTTACGTCTATTCTTCACGACATAACACACCAGTACACAAACACCACACAAAATACATGACACAAAATTAGGCCTGGCAATGGTCTGCAATCTCTGATTGCTCTTTTTCTTGTTTAATCTGGGAAGCTACAGTACCAAACTGAGATAACTTTGCGAGAAATGCTCTTTTTGCAACCAGCAAATACCACCCGTTGCTTCGCTGATGGGAATACTGAGAAGGCGGAAAAAGAGGGGGGAGACAGAAAGGGGTGGGGGAGGGGGAGAGAGAGAGAGCAAGAGAGAGCGAGAGAGCAAGAGAGGGCAAGAGAGAGTAAGAGAGAGATGGGAGAGAGAGGGAGCAAGAGAGAGCGAGAGAGAGAAAGAGAGAGCAAGAGAGAGTAAGAGAGAGTAAGAGAGAGATGGGAGAGTGAGGAGGCAGAGGAGGAAAGAGAGAGGAGGGAGGAGCAGTGAGGAGGGGTGGGGCAGCGAGGAGGGGTGGGGCAGCAAGGAGGGGTGGGGCAGCCAGAAGGGGTGATGCAGCAAGGAGGGTGGCGCAGCGAGGAGGGTGGCGCAGCGAGGAGGGTGGCGCAGCGAGGAGGGTGGCACAGCGAGGAGGGGGAGGAGCGTGAGGAGAGGTGGGGGAAAGGAAGGCAGCAAGAGGTGAGAACAATAGAAGGCATTCGTGTGGTGGAGGGTTAATTACGACTCATACTGTCTCATCAAAATGCTTCAACATAAAATAATAATGAAGATGGAAACAAAACAATGTCTGCAATCCATTTTGTACTGGTCATACTAAAACACCGCCCAGACATTTCTGGAGATTAACACAATCCGGAGACAAATACTGCCCGGACACGTTCAGAGACAAACACCACATGGACATCACCACCATCTAGACACATGTGGGGATATTCATCGTGCAGACATAACCACCATCCGAATACGTCCAGAGGTGGGAGACAGAGAGAGAGAGAGAGAGAGAGAGAGAGAGAGAGAGAGAGAGAGAGAGAGAGAGAGAGAGAGAGAGAGAGAGAGAGAGAGAGAGAAGAAAGAGAAAGAGGTGTGGGAGGATGGTGCTGCACTGTATTGGGAGGGTGTAGAGCTAAGATGGGACAAAGAGTGAGAAAGGGGTGGGCTAGGGAAGCTAGCAGATAATATGTTATGGTTTATGAACAACGCACACACACTTACACACACACACACACACACACACACACACACACACACACACACACACACACACACACACACACACACACACACACACACACACACACACACTTATTATCGACGAGCAAATACAACCCAAAAAAATATCAGCATTTTTTTAGGAATCGGCAGATTGGAGTCAGTATGATTACTAACTACAATACGTACTGTATATAACCAAAAAACCATGAGTAGCTTTCATCGAAAAACAACATTGCATTTATATAGATGTTTCAGGGAGATGTGCACAAACATTCTTTATAAACAGCTGCGTGCGACGGGTGGAAAAAAATTTGGTTCGGTCATTTAAAAAACACGTTAACATGACAAACAGCTCAGAAATCCGGTGTTACCAAATATATTTTGCTTTGAAACTCACAAAGAGAAACATTTAACCTATGTAAAGCAAACCCGATAACCAAATACTTTAGAAACAGTTGCAAGACCAAAGGAAAAACTGATAAAACCTCCATAAGATACGGGATGAAACTTTGCCACCAGAGCACACGTAATTGGCATGGCATGCCCACACACCTGCAGAGAGTCCCTACAAATACTAGTCTACCCATATGTACCATGTCAATGTGCACTGCATACGTACCTCTCCCTTACAGTAACCATTGACTGTACATCCCGATTGGGACACGAACTGCAGCGCTATCCACTGTAGGACGATCAGTAAGTGGCTTAAGCACTCAAGCAAGCACTTCAATGGAACGCCTGGCTTGGCAAGTGATTACCAATTGCCGTCGATAAAACTATACACCCAGAAACACCCAAGCCATGTCCAAATTGGACAAATGAGCACTTTTTAGGAGTCGGAACTGCTGCTGAGTTTGATTATGGAGCTTAAATTTTGTAATTTAGCTTAGTTTAAGAGATTCTCGTGGTTATCGCATGTGCGGAAATGAAATAAAGCCACGAATGCTGGCGTCTTTGGGCGTTTATAAGCATTGCCATGTACCCAGCGATTCTTAGCTGTGATGTTTGATAATACCACTTTCACAGCTGGAGTGCCGAGTAGGGAAGCCAGGACAAAGTGTGCATTGTCGGTAAACAAAGCAGTCGTGACAATTTCATGTACTAACTGTTCTACAGCTACAAATATTTATTAAATATTATTAACAAACACATTTATTAAGCCTCCCACCACAGGATTGGGTGAGGCTTATACCAGTTGTAAGGTTTGTTTTTACAATCAGTGCCCCCAATTTGTAATGGTACCCCAGAGTTTTAGACAGCCAAGGAGTACTAAACCACCAATAAAAAGAAAAAATGGTCCTCTACTCCCAACACTTCCAATTTATGAGCTGTATCAATTTCCAAGCTGTATCTCGGAGCAGGCTGTGACTTTTGGAATGAAATTTTGCAGCAATAGTGTGAATAGAAAGTATGTAGGGTTGACATTTTATGACCTTGACCTACTTTTTAAAGTCATGATCTAATTATTTACATTAACATTTTCACCATAACTTGACTAAAGTTTATCTGATCAGAACAAAAATGCCGTCAGTAGATAGCCTAGAAATAGGTGCATTTACAACTAATTTACATTATACTCCTCCAGGTTAAAGGTCAAGGTCTTACACCCCGACGAGTACAAAACCTCCATTTAGATTTTTCTCCCATTGATCTGCCAATCTACAAGGACGTTTGGGATGAAATTTTGCATCAATAATGGAAATAAAAAGTATGCAGGGTTGACATATTTTGACCTTGACCTAATTTTAAGGTCATGACCCAATTATAGACATTTTAACTTATTCACCAAAACTCAACTAATGCTTGCCCAATCGGAACAAAATTGCTCTCTTATGATAGCCGAGATGAAGGTCCATTTACACTTAATATACATCATAACCCTCTGGATTAAAGGTCAAGGTCTTCGACCCCTAGGAGTATTAAACCACCATTCAGGTTTTTTCCCCCTAATTTTCTGCCAATTTACGAGCTGTGTCTCAGATCTGGCTGGGACTTTTGGAATTAAATTTTGCATCAATAATGGGAATAGAAAGTATGCGGGGTTGACTATTTTTTTAGGCTTGGCTTAATTTTAAGGTCATGACCCAATTATAGACATTTTACCATTTTTCACAATAATCCAATTAAGTTTTGTCCGATCATAACAAAATTACACTCACACTCACTAGATAGCCTAGAGCAAGGTACATTCATGCTTAATTTATATCATACCCTTCTGGTCATAAAAACACGTGGTCAAGATCAAATATGTAAAAAGGTCAAGTATGAAAAAAATGTGTTTTTTTTTGCAATCACTCAATTTTGCAAATGTGGAATCTCAAAGAACATTTGGATTTCCAAGATGTTTATGCATCAAAATAGTGGACCTGAACTGATGTTATGTACCAAATATTTGATTAGTGTCCTTGACCTACTTTTTCAGATGGTGACCTAATTAACAAAAAACACCTTTTTGATCACAACTTGAATAATTTTCCTCCAATTTTCATGAAGTTGAGTTTTATGGAAAAAATGTAGATGGGGGCATATTCACTAGATTTACGCTGTATTCCTAAATTTTGAAGGTCAAGGTCATATGGTCAAGAGAAGGAAGAGGCTACTGCCTGCCGATCGAAAGGATGAGGGATGTCACATCAGAGGGTGGAGTCATCAACAAACAGATAAAGAGGATTTTCCAGAGAGTCAAAGGGAACATTGATGAAGATCAGTAATAGTATTGGGCCCAGAACACTGCCTTGAGGCACTCCAGCCTTGACAGGAAGAGGTAATGAAAGAATTCCATTGAGAGCCACACATTGGCTACAAGAGTAGAGTAAGTCAGTAATCCATGTGTGGAGTTAGCTTTGGATGCCATAAATAAGCAGAGATTTTGGAGAGCAATGTGGGATGCCAGACTGTATCAAAAGCACGAGATATGTCTGAACTCTGGAGAGATGGCCCAGACTGTCTTGAGAATTATATGTGCATTATGAGTATGCTGCTGACATCAATGGGAATTGTCATTTTACAACTTGTGCATATCCAATATTTTCAAAATTGCTGTGTTATCGCAGCCAAAGATAACTGAGAGAGCTTTCCAGTCATCCTTGTTTGTGGCTCGACCTGTACATTATCTGTGAAGTGCTCCAGCATCCAACTGTCCACTGTGCAGGATTTACATTTAATCTCTTGATTTAATGAGTATTTTCCATCTTTCAGCATATATTGAAATTGATTGATCAAAATCTTGTGCATAAATCTTCTTTACTGATTTTACACAGAGAGACATGAAGTTGATTAAACAGGGTTAGGGTTAAACATTAATTAGAGTTCTCTTCTTGCTTTGCAAAATGCCTCAATGGCAATGTAAGTAGAAAAACACACTACAGAACCATGAAGCCTCTCAAAGTTACATCTCCGCTTCAAAAGCCGATTTCCGTCTTTACACTTACTCTCTTCTCTCAAGCTATAAAACCTTTTGTTGATGCAGTTACCCACTCTGGAGCATGGAGCATGGCAAACACAAGCAGATCTTCCATGCATTTCAGCAACCTAAGGATTCTGAGGACAAGATTTGTTGAAATCCTCCTGTAGCCATCTCCTGGAAAAACACTCAGAAGCTTGCAGGTCATGGCTTTGGCAACGTATTTAGCATACGTAAAACGTGCAAGGAACAGACAATAAATATCGAATGCAACAAATCATGTGTTTGAAAGCAAACACAAATTTTGAGGAACAGGTGATATTAAAGTGATGTTTATTATATTTAATAACATTAGAATACAATATCATAGATTACACCCAAAACTTCAACCACATTAAACATGTTGGTATTTAAATGGTGCTTTAATCAAAAGAGCTTTTCCTACATATAACATCTCTCAATAGTAGAGTCATTCGAGCAATGAATCTTTCAAAATATTATTGCGCAACTGAATTCAAATGCAGTTTGAGATATTCCTTTGGTGATGCTGCATTATGTGGCAACATTTACACTACATGGCCAAAAGTATGTGGACACCTGTTCGTCCAACATCTCATTCCAAAATCATGGGCATTAATATGGAGTTGGTACCCCTGTGCTGCTCAAACAGCCTCGACTCTTCTGGGAAGGCTTTCCATTATATGTTGGAACATTGTTGTGGGGATTTGCTTCTATTCAGCCAGAAGAGCATTCATAAGGTCGGGCACTGATGTTGGGTGAGTAGGTCTGGCTCGCAGTCAATGTTCCAATTCATCCCAAATGTTGTTGATTTGGTTGAGGTCAGGGCTCTATGCAAGCCAGTCAAGTTCTTCCACACCGATCTCGACAAACCATTTCTGGATGGACTTCGCTTTGTGCACGGGGGCATTTTAATGCTGAAACAGGAAAGGGCCTTCCCCAAAATATTTCCACAAAGTTGGAAGCACAGAATCGTCTAGAATGTCATTGTATGCTGTAGCGTTAAGATTTCCCTTCATTGGAACTAAGGGGCCTAACCCGAAACATGAAAGACAGCTCCAGACCATCATACCTTCTCCACCAAACTTTACAGTTGGCACTATGCATTCGGGCAGATAGCGTTCTCCTGGCATCCACCAAACCCAGATTCGTTTGTCGGACTGCCAGATGGTGAAGCGTAATTCATCACTCCAGAGAACGCATTTCCACTGCTCCAGAGACCAATGGTGGTGAGCTTTACACCACTCCCGCCGATGCTTGGCATTGTGCATGGTGATCTTAGGCTTGTGTGCGGTTGCTTGGCCATGGAAACCCATTTCCTGAAGCTCTTGATGAACAGTGCTTGTACTGACGTTGCTTCCAGAGTTAGTTTGGAACTCGGTAGTGAGTGTTGCAACTGATGACAGACGATTTTTCTGTGCCACGTGCTTCAGCACTAGGCGGTCCCGTTCTATGAGCTTGTGTGGCCTACCACTTTGCGGCTGAGCTGTTGTTGCTCCGAGACGTTTCCACTTCACAATAACAGCACTTACAGTTGAGCTGGGCAGCTCTAGCAGGCAGAAATTTGATGAACTGACTTGTTGGAAAGGTGGCATCCTATGACGGTGCCATGTTGAAAGTCACTGAGCTCTTACGTATGGCCCATTCTACTGCCAATGTTTTTCTATGGAGATTGCATGGATGTGTTTCATTTTATACACCTGTCAGCAATGGGTGTGGCTGAAATAGCTGAATCCTCTCATTAGAAGGGGTGTCCGCATACTTTTTACCATGTAGTGTATCTTACTTCTCTATCAGGTTCATCCAATGAAATCTCATTGATAAATAAATGTGGGGATTTGACTGGACAAATCAGGTTTTGGTGATATACGCTGTTGTTTTTTGCTTTATAAAATAATTTTGTTGTCATCATCCTTTTGGAGGATGAACACTTCATCACTAAGTCTTCTTCTTCTTTCGGCTGCTCCCATTAGGGGTTGCCACAGCGGATCATCTGTATGATCCGCATAGTGATTTGGCACATGTTTTACGCCGGATGCCCTTCCTGACGCAACCCTGGTCGCCTCTTACGACACAGGGATATGGTACACCTATTTTAACCGGGGTATACACCGGCCCAGTATACTGGTACTCATTTCACCGACCTCGGAAGGATGACAGGCTGAGTCAACCCCCTGGTGTATTAATTCAGTGGCACAATGGGGCTTGAACTCAGGACCTTTTAGATCCCAAGCCGCTGCCCTAACCACTGCGCCAACACGAGGCTGATCACTTCATCACTAAGTGGAATTCCAAAATGATTTTTTTTAAATGCTGTAATAATTTTAATTTCTGCATTGTTTATTTCATTCTATGGTACACAAACCTGATTTCACTTCAATATAACTACAAGCAATTATGCCACCATTCTCATATTTATCTGTTGCTGTAACAGATGACTACACAACTATTCTATAACTTTCCAATGACCATAATTCTATGTTTTGATCCCAACAGATACAATTTTGATTCGTTGTTCTATAATAACTTTATCCAGTCTGCATTGGTCTTGTTTTCAAGTCATCTCAATCCCTGGAGCATTGAGAACTATATATACATTTCCATATGTCCCAGACAGCCAATGTTATCTGGCCAGAACTGGAATTTGATCAGCAGTGTCTGTACGCAACTAAAGCAAACAAGGTTGGGGCTTGGTATGCTATCTGGCATAGTGGTTTATTCACAGCCACATAGCCATTATAACCTATATCTTGAAGATGCCTTTTCACAGTTGTAAAGGACACTTTCATTGTGACATTCAACTACGATGAAATTAACCTATTATTCTTGTTGAGTTTAAGACAACTATTGAAAAAATAAAAGCTTATGTACCATAGAATGTAGTCGATCTCACAAGAGAGTGGGGTTAATTAGAGCCAAAAAATAGTCATAGCATGCTTATGCAGTGCAAGATCATGCGCATCCATGCCCGGCAAAACGTGCGAGGCTGCGCCAGGCGAGGACAGGTATCCAGACTATATATATATATATATATATATATATATATATATATATATATATATATATATATATATATATATATATATATATATATATATATATATATATATATATATATATATATGAAAAAATATACCATCTTGTCTGCACTGCCTTATGGGTAATACTTGATTGATGTGCAACCATTCCATTAGACAATAATGCCATCTGTTAGGAGCTAGTAACACTCAACATCACCCCATCACTGCTATTTAATTAATACCTCTGAATTATCAGAGTCTGTTTCTACCTTTTATCGACACACACACACACACACACACACACACACACACACACACACACACACACACACACACACACACACACACACACACACACACACACACACACACACACACACACGTATGAGTCCAGTTGGAAATTTATGAAGACGTGATAAAATAAACTAGAAAGTATCTTAAAATGCAAAGCCCGTCTGCATTCGCTTTGTACTCAAACTAAACTTGATGAAAACAACAGTTTAAAAAAATTGTACAATTTATTAATTTGTGTTCTCCACAATTTCAAAATAAAGGGTGGTTGAAGATTTGATGACAAAATCTCAATTGGTAAAAATGTTATGGCCTGGACATACAATGGTGAACAAGGATTTTGATTAAAACATTTATGGCTGGTTTACTACTTCACCAATGATGTCATCCAAACAATCCTATATTCCACAGTGGGAGGAGAATGAGATGTGCCAAGTTTCAAATATTTTCTGATTCGCAGCTTCAGAGATATGATGTTTTAATTTCTTGCATTAAATTCAACATAGCTGCCATACCACATGACATATTGTTATGAATCTGGAAGCCATGAGCACTCAACATACAGGTCGTATAGAACAGTTATATCGGTAAGTATGTGTTTTTTTAGTTAGGGTCCCCGTCTCTCGTTTAATGGGTGAATAAATGTACATGCGCTGTGAGTTATTTTGATAGTTAGGATTTTTACATCACTCACAACAACTATGGCTACTACATCTACATCTACAACAACAACACCATCTTCGCTCTCACAGTGACAACCCTCTGCTCCCGGCATGCTCCGCGCACTCGCTGGTATGTGGGCGTGTTCGGAATTCATTTGGGGATGGAATTCCATTCCCAAATATGGTCATGAACCGATTCGCGTGGCTGCATGCCAAATAAGGGAATGAGTCACGTCCAACGCAATGAGAGCAGGCCACGCCTCAACGGACCGCGCCCGAGAGTGACAAAAGGGACGGAGAGCAAATAATCGGGTGGATCTGCTCGAGCGCTTAGAGGAAGAATTCGGGCCCGTTCAAAACGCATCTTTCGAGGCTGGGTGAAAGGCATCTCGTCGCTGGTGTGCTCTGGTTCTCAGCTCATCTCGTGGCTGGCGTGGTCTGCATATGGCTGCCCTGGTCCATTCTTGGCCGACTGGTGCTCTGGGAAGATGCGGACATCAAACCGCGCACTCGCGGCCAGGTAGCCTGCCACGTTCCCGTCCCTCAGCTCGACTTCCCTCCAAGCTAAAGGGATAATAAAGACCATTTTGG
Source organism: Eptatretus burgeri (assembly GCF_056783735.1). NCBI lineage: Eukaryota > Metazoa > Chordata > Myxini > Myxiniformes > Myxinidae > Eptatretus > Eptatretus burgeri. Next base: position 2,898,368 of record NC_140978.1, read on the forward strand.
GTTCGTTTCTTTTGGGTGTGCATCTGTGTGTGGGCCCGTCTGTAAGTAGGAATTTGTTAAGTGCTTGTGTGTAAATTTGCATTCTCCATTAGTCGTGATAACTCTGCCCTTACGTGCTTCCCTCGTTTCCCCGATTACTCTGAATAAATTCCCCATTTGTTAAATGTATCAGTTCGTTGCTGACTTTCTTCCATTGGCTTAGCATGGCGCGTGCTGGTGAATTACAAAGGCTGTTACCACTGTAAATGTACATTTGGACTGACGGGACTTTAGCAACCATCCGCTCGGGTTGAGCACGGGTCGGGCACGCTAATGGCTCGGCTCGTACGAGTTCCGTCGAGGGTGTGAATACTCGGTAACTCGCCACGTGGATCTCTAGGTAGTTTGAAGATTGGCCAATAACCCTGTACTACGTGGTGGAATTATTGACGATTCACGGTGCGGTAAGGGACCCCACTGTCCCCACTGCTCCACCTAGTGGTCGTGCTTGCAGCCGATACCTGGCTCCGCAACAATATCACGTCAAAATTGTCATTAAAATATTCTCCTTTGGGGGTCGTTCCGACCCTATAAATTTTGAGTCATTCGGATAAGTGTTGCACAGAAAAAAAAAATTGTTAAAAAAATAATAGAGCAAAAAAGGTAAAAAAAAAAAAGGGTCAAAGAATAACAATAATATTATTAATCTTCTTCCGGCTGCTCCCGTTAGGGGTCGCCACAGCGGATCATCCGTATTATCCACATAGTGATTTGGCACATGTTTTACGCCGGATGCCCTTCCTGACACAACCCTGGTCGCCTCTTACGACACAGGGATATGGTACACCTATTTTAACCGGGGTATACACCAGCCCAGTACACTGGTACTCATTTCGCCGACCTCGGAAGGATGACAGGCTGAGTCAACTCCCTGGTGTATTAATTCAGTGGCTCAACAGGGATTGAACTCAGGACCTTTTGGCTCCTAAGCCGCTGCCCTAATAGCCGGATCTAATAGCTGCTGATAGCCGGATCTGTATCCAGACCTGAATAAAATCTAATCGGCTTGTTCTTGTCACCTACCCAACTCATCCGCCAAGTTTTGTCACAACTCGTCCACAACTTTTGTAAATATCGTCATGTGTGTGTGTGTATATATATATATATATATATATATATATATATATATATATATATATATATATATATATATATATATATATATATATATGTTAGTCAGTAGGAGTAAGACGGAGTACATGTGCGTAAATGAGAGGGAGGGTGGTGGTATGGTGCAGTTGCAAGGAGTTGAGGTGGGGAAGGTGGATTGGTTTAAATACTTGGGATCAACTGTCCAAAGTAACGGAGAGTGTGGGAGAGAAGTGAAAAAGAGAGTGCAGGCAGGATGGAGTGGGTGGAGAAGAGTTGAAGGAGTGATTTGTGACAGAAGGGTAGCTGCAAGAGTGAAGGGGGAAAGTATACAAGACGGTAGTGAGACCAGCTATGTTGTATGGTTTGGAGGCGGTGGCGCTAACAAAAAGACAGGAAGCGGAGCTGGAGGTGGCAGAGTTAAAGATGCTGCGATTCTCGTTGGGAGTGACGAGGATGGATAGGATAAGAAATGAGTATATTAGAGGGACAGCGCAGGTAGGACAGTTTGGAGACAAAGTGAGAGAGGCGAGATTGAGATGGTTTGGACATGTGCACAGGAGGGAAACGGAGTATATCGGGAGAAGGATGTTGAAGATGGAGCCACCAGGCAGGAGGAGAAGAGGAAGGCCAAAGAAGAGGTTCATGGATGCGGTGAGGGCGGACATGCGGGTGGTTGGAATGTCAATGGTAGATGTGGAGGATAGAGCGAAATGGAGACGGTTGGTCCGCTGTGGCGACCCCTAACGGGAGCAAGCCGAAAGAGGAAGAAGAAGAAGATATATATATATATATATATATATATATATATATATATATATATATATATATATATATATATATATATATGTATATATGTATATACACACACACACACACACACACACACACACACACACACACACACACACACACACACACACACACACACACACACACACACACACACACACACACATACATTTATGGTTTGACCCGAACTCTCAATTATGGAGAATCAATTTAGGAATGCAAAAAAAATCTCCTCTCCTCTCCAAATCCAGATATTCACCAAAATCGAATCAATTCGGCCTTCTCATCCACCAAAGTTTTGTCCTAATCAGTGCCTAACTTTATGAGATATCGTGTTATATATTTTGTTATCCCCATCACTCAGAATCACTGAAAAATTCTCAAATACATATTGTGGCGTACGCGGTGCAGTGGAACACGAGAAGCAAGAGTGTTAGCAGCAACTCCGCTTTATTGCGCGTCCTGATGTACATTCCTGCCACCCCTAGCGGGCGAGTCATGATATACGAAAACCCAATCACGTGATACAGCACACTCCTCCCCTAGTAAAATGACAAGTCAAATGATGAAAGGACAATCATAACATGACCAACCAAAACCAATCAACACTCATAATCCTCCAAGTACCGCGGCCGCACCCTGACCCCCCTCGGACGGGCAGCGACGCCAGACGGCGCAGGCTCAGACGCCTCCCGGCGCGGTCGAGGTGACACCCTCGCCGGACTTGCGCCATCCACAATAACAACCGCCCCCGGCCGACCAGCCTGCTCGACGTCCTCGGGCAGGACTGAATCACGTGAAGACCCCGTGGGCGTCGGCACATCCGGCCCTGGCGATACAACGTCTGGCCACGGCGACATTACAGGTGGGAGTCCCACATCGTTCGGCCCCGGGGGGGGGGGGCGATGCTGAACAGCATACATGCATTTGGTCCACATGCTGCTTCCACACCTCCCCACTATCAGTCCGCACCATGCAATTCGCCGGCCCCAGTACCACAGAGTCCATATCCGGCACCCATTTGGAACTGTGGAAATAATCGCGCAACATTACCCGCTGTCCCACATCGAAACCGCGCAGCAGCGTCGGACGCGACACCGCCCCACTCCCCGACCCTCCAGGTCGTAACAAATCCAGTCTGGTCCGCAATGCCCGTCCATAGAGACGAATGGCAGGAGAATCACCCGTGACAGGATGAATCGCGTTCCTGTAATGGAGCAAAAATACATCGACCACCGTCTGCACAGGTGTAACACCCCCTCTGCGCAAAGTCCGCTTCAACATCTTAACAAACGACTCAGCCTGCCCATTCGTCTCAGGATGATACAGTGCGGACCTTAGATGTCGAATACCATTTTGACGCATAAACTCATCAAATACACCCGCGATGAACTGCGGACCGTTATCAGAGACCAGGATCTCCGGTAATCCTTTATTAGCAAAGATCGTCCGCAGTTTCTCTACTGTAATGTTTGCTGATGTATGCTGCAATACTACAACCTCCGGCCATTTAGAGAATGCATCGATCACAATCAAAAACATTTTGCCATTAACCGGCCCCGCAAAATCTACATGGACCCTCTGCCAGGCCCTGACGGGGGTCGGCCATCGTCCCGAGGCTCGACGCGGGTTATCAGCATCTGTTTGACACGTGGCGCAATGCTTAACCAACTGCTCAATGTCTTTGTCCAACCCCGGCCACCACAACAGGCTACGAGCAAGACTCTTAGTCTTCACGACGCCAAGGTGACTGACATGCAGCTCCTCCAAACACCGCTGCCTGAACTTCGGCGGAATCACCACCCTCATTCCCAACATAACGCACCGTTGGACCAACGACAGCTCCGATGCATGCGACGTGAAAGGTTGAAATGCCGGTGTCGAAGGTAGATCGCTCCAATTCCCCGTAGAAATCGCCTGGACGACCCAGGCGAGCACTGGATCATGAGCCGATTCCACCGCGACCTGTCTGGCCGTGATCGGCCCGCTTTGGACCTGGCCCAGCGCGAACACATTGACCTGGTCGGCCAACTCAGATGCAGCTGGACCCTCCGCACACGGCAAGCGTGAGAGCCCGTCGCAGTTAGCATGCTTCTCGGTGCTTCGGAACTGAATATCATAATCGTAAGCAGCAAGAAACAGACACCACCGCTGTATTCACGTGGCCGCTACCACCGGTACCCCGCGTTCAGGTCTCAGGATGAATTGAAGCGGTTTGTGATCCATCTGCAAAGTGAAATGCCGCCCCAGCATGTATTGATGAAACCTCCGCACACCCCAGACAAGGCTGAGAGCCTCCCGCTCTGCTGCGGACAGCGTCCGGGATGCAAAACAAACAGGCTGCTCGGAACCATCGTCAATCCTGTGGGAGAGCACTGCCCCGATGCCATATGCAGAGCTGTCGAATGCCAATAAGAGCAGACGCGCAGGCTCGTAGTGCACGAGAACCGTATCCTCTGTGAGCAGCCTCTTGACGCGGTCGAACGACGCCTGGTGTGCAGGCCCCCAAGCCCAGCGCTCGTCCTTCCTGAGCAACCGTGTTAACGGCGCAAGTTGTGAGCTGAGCCCGCGCACGAACCTTTGGTAATACTGGGCCATACCAATGAACGAGCGCAGCTGCATCTTGTCGCGAGGCGGTGGCATGTGCTGAATCGCCTCCACCTTCCGAGGACCTTTCAACAGCCCCTCTGGCGTGATGATGTGCCCGAGGTATTCCAAGCGCTGCTTGAAGAACGCACACTTGTCGCTGTTCAAGCGCAGGCTGCATGCTTCTAGCTTTGTCAGCACTTGGGCAATGTTCGCTAGGTGCTCGTCCGCCGTTTTCCCCACAATGAGCACATCGTCCAGGTAGGTCTGAGCGGGCAGGCCAATGCAAACCTGATCCATGGCTTTCTGCCACAAGGCTGGGGCCGAAGCAATCCCAAAACAGAGTCAGGTATATCGATAGAGCCCTTGACACGTGTTGATTGTCAAAAGCTCGCTACTTCCGGGATCCATCGCCAGGTGTAAATATGCATCACGCAGGTCTAGCTTCGTGAAGTATCGACTCCCCGCCAAAGGTGCATATATTTCATTGATTGACGGCAGTGGATATTGCTCCACGCTAAGCCCCGGGTTAATCGTGGACTTGAAGTCACCGCACAATCAGACGTCTCCATTCCGTTTCAGCACCGTGACGACCGGGGTGGCCCAATCTGAGTACGACACCCGTTCAATCACTCCATAGGCCTCCAGCCTATCCAGTTCACCCTTGACCTTGTCCCGCAGGGCATACGGTACTGGTTGTGGTTTACAAAAACGAGGAACCACCCCCTCCTTCAGGAAGAGTTTTGCCTCCACGCCCTTGAGTTTCCCAAGGTCGTCGCAAAACAAACCTTGATGTCTTTGAAGAATCTTCTCCAACTGATCCTCCCACCGGCTCGGCACGGGTTGCACAAGGTGAACTGCGGCCCAGTCTAGCCTGATGCGGGACAGCCAGTCTCGGCCGAGGAGAGACGGTCCCCTCCCCCGCACGACGTACAACGGAAGCGCGGCGACCTGGCCTTGGTACCGCACAGACACGTCTGCCATCCCGACTGGCGTTATCTTCTCGTGGGTGTACGTGAACAGCGTGAGGTTTGACCTGATAAACTTCAGGCCGTTGAGTCTACACGCGGTCTGTTCGCCTATGATCGACACAGCCGCTCCCATATCAACCTGAAACGTTATCGGTGTTTTGTTCACTTCGATATCCACCGTCATCGGCCGCGTCGCCGCCGGGCCAATTGAAAACAGGCTCAACAACGGCCGACGGTTCCGCCCCGGGTCGCCTCGCACATCGCCGTCCATGACCTTAATGGTGGCCGGCACCCCACGGCACACACGCTTCAGATGACCCACCTTGTGACAATTTAAACACACGGTTCCTTTATACGGGCACACACGGCGCAGGTGTCGACCTCCGCATCCCAAACACGTCCGCGGGGTCACCTCGCCGCAGGTGTGGCCGCGCGGCAACGTCCGACCCGCACAGAAGGTCGTGCATGCGTCCCGGGGCGCTCGCAACCCCGCGTGGCCGGTGATGGCCCGAACATCCCCGCGAGTCTGCTCGACAGCTGTAGCCGTGCTAACCGCCAAGTCGAATGTAATGGCTTCACCCTTCAGCCGTAGAACCGCCGAAACCATCTTCGCATCTTGTAAACCAGCAACAAAACGATCTCTGAGCCGAGCTGGA